>NC_142775.1:23107303-23260047 GCF_988280905.1 Pimephales promelas | reverse complement strand
TCATTAGGAGATTACATCGCTTAGCAGGGTTCTGACGGGGGCACATCCATGGCTTCATACAGATGCAGATACAGCATGGATGAACGAGGGGCGAGTGGGCAATGGATAATAACTACCCCTCCCCCCTCTGCGTTTAGTGATACAAGAACTTAATGCTAGACTGCTGGCGAAAGACTGTTATGATTTAGATGCTGAGTTAAAGGAGAACTCCGGGCAATTTTTAAGTTAATCTTGATCGTTAGACCTTTGTGAGTAGTGACTATAGAAAAAAAACGAACCGGATCGGTGCTTGCTACGCGGAGCTGCGACCGCGAATGCCCTGAGCTCTCACCCAGCTCTCACGCCAGCTATGGGGGCATGGACATAAAGAGCGTTTTTGAGCCTCTTAACAGACACAAAATGCAATTAAAATGTCTGTCCAACATGAACAGGGACCCTACATGTGAACAAGATGCGTTTAGCAACTTAGCCATTGTTTCAACTCACCTAAATAGTCTTTTAGACGGCAAGCCGTAGTCTCGTGCTGCAGTACCGTGCTGTAGCCGGAAGGTAAACAATGTCCAGGTGGGAGGAGCGTTGATCATGACGTGTGTGCGACGACGCGACAAGTTATGATCAAAGTTGATTACAAGTGAAGAGAAAAGTAGTAGTAACGTAAATATGGAGAATTTAGAAGATTTTGAACAGATGGAAGAGGAGTTTGAGTTTGATGGTCGTCCTTATTTATTCGAACCAGAGTATACTGACGAAGAGCTAGCCTCACAAGAGTCGGAAAGAAGGAGACAGACCGCGGAGCAACCTGCAGATGAAGCAAATGCTTCAACGACACGAATTTCGTGCAACTGGTGGTGTTTGTGTGGGTGTTGTGACCCAATGCCTACCGAGGAAGAAAGCCTGTGCTGTAAAGAGTGGGATCTCTTACAGCCAGGTAACGAGAAATGTGTCACCTGTACCGAGGAATTTCCTGCTCTTATCCAAAAGACAGTGCTGGACACTTTCTTCTTCGTTCCTAAAATAAACTGGAAGAAACGTCCACAACCAGAGGGACCAAACGGGCAGCTATCCATAGAGTGAGTTTAATATGTGATTGATTACATATACATATTACATAGACATTTTATTTTTTATTGAATAATAATAATAATAATAATTCAGCATTTTCGCTAGTGAACTAACCATACGTTTGCACTCTTTGCCCCCAACCCCATTCCCTATAGCCAATACAGACTGGTGGCCTACCGCGTTGTGCTAGAATGGGCACTAAAAGGAGAGCGCCTTGGACGTGGCATTAGAAGACCATTACCTAGCTGTGTTGTATCAATGATCAGAAGAAAGTATCCCTCCCCCACTGGTACTTACATTGGATTTCAGGAGACAGAGGAGATATTCTAAATGCTTAGTCTGAATTTTACATTGTGCTTCTTTAAAAAGATTGTCATCATGATGTCATTCCTTATAATAAAGTAAGTAAATCAAAGTTCTTGTGCTCCTATGTTTTTACTAAAACAATAATAATGCAGTATTACTTACAGTTACAAACAAAACTTTATTTTACAACAATAAATGAAAGAACAGTGGATGCTTCATATTAAAAAAATGTCAAACATGGTCGTGTAACAATGGTTTTGCAAAGATCAAAAGCGTGATGTTTTATGAGCGACCAGATCACTCTTGTCCGGCCTTGGAATTGGAGCGATGTTCTGGAGCAATTTCCTTTGCCCTGGTTTACGAGGGGGTAAAGTGTCAGAGAAGATAACAGTATTGTCCTCTCTCCTCCTCAGCACACGCTCAACAAGATCATGGCGAAAGGCCTGTGTGGTATTTTCAAACATGGGTTTTGCAACCCATTGCTGACTCTGTCTTGAATATACCGCTTTGTACCGAGGTTGTCCTAAAATACATGAAATTACAAATTAAATACAGCTTATCCTTGGAAAACCTAAAGAGACTTGGTAATATACAATGAATGTGATGTCATGTAAAACATATTTATTTAAATGAGCATTTATTATATGATACCTTCTATTGTCTTCGCCTGTGGTCTCCCAACGTTGGTATTATGGTCAAGTACTGCAAGTTGGGTACGAGCCCTCATGCTGTCGTAACTGTAGTGAAGTCGCTTCTCAGCATATTTCAGCATGACCTGATGGTACACCTCCAAAGATCCTGTATAAATGTAATATCACACACTCAATGACCCTAATGTAACCGGTATTATTGCGTTGTAATATTTGAATCAATGTAAACAGATACCAGTATGCTTGAAGAGTGACATCTGCCTCAAGTCTCTAAGGAGATTTTTGTCCAACATCACTCCCTTCAGTGCCACAAAAGCTGCTGAATCTGGTCTCAGCCACTTTTTGCGCCTCTGTTCATCCCCTGTCAGAGTTGGGTGATTGCAGGTGTACTGAGCACCATCCTCCTCCCACCGGTGAATGCCACATATGTGGTGCAGAAGCGACTTCCATCTTCGTACACATTCCTTTAAAAATAAGATTGAAGTCATATTTTGAGAAATACTTTCCTGGTTCAAATATTATGTTATGTGCAAGGTAAATACTATTATAAATATTATCTATCACTGTTGTTACACTGACAAGAACATGTGTTGTTATCATTGATATAACAGTAACTATTATATACCAAAAATATTGTATCGATGTTATGTATTATTTAATAATCTTACCTCTTTGTCACCTTTGCTTGTGCTGCATGACCAGTACAGATGGTTAGTGATTGACTTTATCCATGGCTGCAAGTCTTTGTTGTTCTTCTTATTGGATACAAGTACAAGTTTCTTCTTCACACCTGTACAAAACAGTCAAAAATTACATATAAAAAGTTAGTGAAAAAAATGAAAGAGAAAAACAACTTTTCTTGAGAGATACAATCCGTTGATTGTCAATTTAATTTACTCACTTTTGCTCACATGCCAGGGATCAAATTCATGTTGGATGCTAGGGTAGTTGTCCTTCATAAGTTTGCGGACAGATGGCGATCTGTCAGTGGTCACAACATCAACAACCACTCCCCTGTCAAGCAAGTAATCCAGACCCCTCTGAAATCCTAACACCTCCATAGCAACAGAGCTGGTTGTTTCTGTAACCTAGAGAATAATATTGACCGATCAGACAAAGCATGTCTACATTTGTTTTTGAAAACAATTACATAATTTGGTTTTACAAATCATAATAGATAACTTACTTGAACCAATTCAAAATGAATGATCTCTTTTGTGGCATCATCTTGAAATGAATATGTACAGTATTTGCTACTGAAACCTGTTGTGAGAAAAAAGCAGAGATGAATTTGTAACTATGATGTAGGGTCATACAGTATAATCAGTTTGTGTCATACAGTATAATCAGAATCATATCTATTCTAACTCGTGGAGTTATGATTTACAATTCCAGCAAAATGCTTACCTGGACTGTCACTTCTAGCATCCCCACAGAGCTCAACTTTCTGTCCTGAGGCACAAAGTTGCACAAGACGTTCAATTAATTTCTCGTGTCTATCTATGTACGCTTGTTGGATGACTGGTATTAGGTAGACAGATTGCATTGAATAATATTGAGTTTTCTTCGGAATTGGGGTATGAAGAAGCTCAGCCCAGTCAGAAATGGTGGTATGGGTGGTTCCTGTGAAGAAAGTGCATGCGCTGATGAGCAGGTTATTTTCTGCCATCCCTCTAATGTCTGGACATGAAGACCAACTTCCAGGGTGATCATTCAAGCATGTCCAAAGAACTCTGATTTGGCTTCCATGGGTTATAATCCTTTTGTTCTCCACTGCTGAGCCACAGGTCTGGCATGTGTTGAACAGTTCTAATAGTCTGGATTCATTCACAATCCACTTTCTGTCTTGTTCCGGTTCTTTTCCAGAGCCAGAGCCAGAGCCTGAACCAGAGGTTGATGTTGGAGTGTCGCTAGAAGGCGAAAAGCTTACGTCGGATAAAAGCATTTCCCCAAAGCTTCTGCTCATATCCAACGTTGTTGAATGTTCTTTATCGTCCTGTTTTTGAAATGTAAAATATATTTGTTGTTTAAATAAATATATTTACATGTATTTTTTAAAAATGAATTGGGATTATCACATAAAAAATAACAGTAGTACAGCCTCAAAAGAACAGCCATTCAACTCACTTGTGCCAAATCTCCACTGGCTGTGTTGGGGACAGACAGATATGATGACATTGCATCCTGGCCCTTGATATTAGAAATGTATAATATTACACTCTAGCGATGGCAAATGTGTTAAAAAAAATTTGAAAAGCTTTGATCATTGAGAGGCTTACCATTGATTGTTCCCATGAAAGAGGTCGGGCGATATATGTCCCAGTTAGTGAAGGCTTTGTGCGAGGCCTTACAGTTGATGTCTCTGGACTAGAGAGAAGTAGGGTCAGGCAGGAGGACGGACCAGACTGACTTGATCTGGATTCACTTCCTCTTTGGAGAGCTTTCTTTGGAGTTGACTGTGGCACTCCAGCTAATTGTGATTCATTCAGATGCACACCAGCAGCATCAGTCTCCTGAATAAGTAGTAATTAATAATAAAGAAAATAATAGATTTATCCAACTGCACAACACAATAACATTTTCTACTTGTATGTATATCGAACATGTAAGATGTAAACAACACTGGTCCAGAAGCACTTCCTGTTTCAGTTTTCTAACACTACATAAAAGCTGGGATAAAATACAACCAACAGAACATTTAAAACTAAATCAAAAAGTTAAACAAACATCTTTAAGATGTTTCCTTTACATGTGAAATAAAGAAAACAGTTACAAACTGAAACAGTAAGTGCTTCTGGACCAGTGTTGTTTACATCTTGTGAAATGGTCTATATATGAAGAGTTCAGATGCAAAAGCCTCTAAATGCATTTTGAAATTTTCTTCTTTAATGATGATTTTTATCAAACTTGTATATTTAAGTTCAGTAATTTCACTTAAATAACAATTAATAGGTAATTATCATTGCCATTTAAGTGAAATCACTGAACTTAAATATACAAGCTTGATAAAAATGATCATTCTAGAAGAAAATTTCAAATGGCATTTAGAGGCTTTTGCATCTGAACTCTTCAAATAGTATTTCCCTAGTATATCATCACATATCTCCCCCTTCACCATACTGCACACACAATTTATTATCTCTAGCAAGTGCAATTTATTCTTATAGAAATTCGCAAAACACAAATATAATTCAAGTCAAAGAAGCTAGTGAAATAATTACAGCTTTGTAAATAAGATTACAAAAACATTCATGCACATCTCTACTCATGCCGCGTGTACCCAAATGGAAGAATATAGATGTTTCATTACCTGCACAGTGGTTACACCCGTCTTCGGAATGGCATTTTTCTTCAAACGGCCCCGCTGTGTTGAGAGTGTGTAGTCATCCTTGTCAAAATGTTCGCTGCAAATGCGGTAATCTTTAGCGCGTAGGACTTCTACGGGAGTTTGCACATCAAGTTTTAGTACAACTAGCCACAACTGCAGAATCTCCGGGTCATGAAAAGGAAGACGATGAAAACTTAAGCTCTTATATTTTCTCATTCTGTTGCCACAATTCGGAAATGCACAAACACGAACCATTTTTTCTTCACATGTAATCAACTCTGATCATAACTCGTCGCGTCGTCGCACACACGTCATGATCAACGCTCCTCCCACCTGGACATTGTTTACCTTCCGGCTACAGCACGGTACTGCAGCACGAGACTACGGCTTGCCGTCTAAAAGACTATTTAGGTGAGTTGAAACAATGGCTAAGTTGCTAAACGCATCTTGTTCACATGTAGGGTCCCTGTTCATGTTGGACAGACATTTTAATTGCATTTTGTGTCTGTTAAGAGGCTCAAAAACGCTCTTTATGTCCATGCCCCCATAGCTGGCGTGAGAGCTGGGTGAGAGCTCAGGGCATTCGCGGTCGCAGCTCCGCGTAGCAAGCACCGATCCGGTTCGTTTTTTTTCTATAGTCACTACTCACAAAGGTCTAACGATCAAGATTAACTTAAAAATTGCCCGGAGTTCTCCTTTAATCATTTTCCAAATTTGTCATCGTCATATTAGCGGATGGGTGGGATTGTTTCACTGCTGGGAGAGAGAGAAGAGAAAAGGGAATGAGGGAAAAGTGCGACGTCTAGTAATGCAACAAAGAGAATAAAAGTTGATTATTAAAATGCCATTCATGTTGCTCTGAAATGTGAGAGGAGAGCGGACTGGGTCTTTCTGGATTACGGATTGAATGGATGAGACCAGGAAAGAATGAAGGGATAGGGTGACAAAGGAATAAGGCGCCTGTCTGGTTGCTTTGCCTTCTCACCCGACCCAGGTCTCTGTTGCAAAGCATGATGGAGCGATTAAACCGCGAGATGTCTGTCCATTTCTTTTGTCCCCCGCTTTCCATCCACGTCTTTCTATGCCCAATGAACCTCAATATTGGTCCGATGATTGAAAGTCAAACAGCTTATGTTCCCTCCGCCCATATGCGTCCGTCGCCCTGTGTTGTTTCAGATCTTTGGGTTAAAGCGCTGTGTTCCTATTGGGGCAGGATTAGGCTACTGCTGTCACTGTGTCACGGCTCGGCCCACACAGCTAGAGATTAGCATTGGAAAAGAAGGAAAGAGAAAAGCTGATGGACAAAGATCCATATGTAAAAGCAGTATTTAAAGAAAGTAAGATTTATGAAAACATTGGTTTAAAAAATATTGAACATGTTTATCAGGAACATGTGTTGGTTTTTGCAAATCTGTATTTTGACCCCTAAGAAGTTCTTCAAAAAAAGGAAATAAAAAAAAACAGATGTCTTATCCTTTACTCTTTAACGCCTTTCAGCCGTCCATTCAGCCCACCTGTTTCTTAGCTTCAGTTTTATATTGTGTGTAAGTTGCCAGAAAGAGTCCTGAAAGTCTTATACTCATTAGCCGCAGTTAGTAAGTTATTTTCTTTTCCTTTAATGTCTATGGCCAACTTTATTTTAATGGCTTCATTTTGTAGTGCTTTTAGAAAATCTGCCAAAAATGAATATTTCAATCAGAGCTTGAGTAAATGAGTCAGTGGGAAGAAGAAAAAGAGAAAAGATAAAACAGATGCAAAAAAACAACAACAAAAAAAACAAAAACAAAACAGAGATATACAGGTGAAACTTGTGCAAAAGTTCATTTATTTCAGTAATTCAACTTAAAAGGTGAAACTAATATATTATATAAACTCATTACATGCAAAGTGAGCTATTTCAAGTCTGTATTTGTTATAATTGTGATGATATGGCTTACAGCTTATGAAAACCCCAATTTCAAAATTTGAATATTGTGAAAAGGTTTTCATATCTGTAAGCTATAATCATCAAAATGATAACAAATACAGGCTTGAAATATCTCACTTTGCATGTAATCAGTTTATATAATATATTAGTTTCATCTTTTAAGTTGAATTACTGAAATAAATGAACTTTTACACAATATTCTCATTTTTCAAGTGTATGAGGGACAAAATGTGGATCACAAATTAAATTACGTAGAAACATCCTCGAATGGCACGGCCATGTCTTCTTAGATGTAGTGCACATGTCTCGACCGTTCTCTCTTATACACACTCGCGCCTTTTCCGACTTAATGGCTTCTCTGTGTGCAGCTGTAGTCTTGTTAACAGAATGAGCGGTCTGTGTTAAACGTGTGCAAACCCTTATTCTGTCATCCTTTTCTTTTTCACATTCACATGTCCCAGAATATTTATGACCACTGGGAGAATCACCAAGGCTAATATTGGGGGGTTGAAGTGTGTCTTTTAGACAAGCATTAAAGCCATTTACAAACATGAGTGTGACCTCTGGCTTTATTTGTTCAACTACCCTCCACTTTTACAACCTGCTCCCCCCAAAAACCAAAACTAGAATGTTTTAGCAGCAGCTCCTGTAAAATACAGACAAGTAACCCTTTTTTAATAGCAGAATGTGTGTGTATGGGCTGCGGGGTGACCTTGTATACCCTGTGGTTTAGGATAATGAGTGTGGGTTGCAAAATGTCTGTCGCATCTAGCATGCTGCATTTGGCCTATACCTCTCCCTATTCACAGCTCAATGCTTGTTTGCCCATTAAATTAATAGAATTTACACTGTTTAAATGTTCTTTATTGACATTGATTTGTTCTGTGAAAGAACCATTAACATCCATTGACTGTTTCTTCAGATTATTAAAATGTTCTTCATACTAAAAAAAAAAAACTGTTCACTGAATGAACCCAGAATGGTTCTCCTATGGCATTCACTGTAAAAAGAGTGGAAAAAGATACTGTCGAAAACGTTTCTAGAAATTTCCTTTTGGGAAAACAGTGCAGATTTGTGTTTTTATAGGTGTGTGTGTGTAAACTTTTGAGGTGTGAACATGTTTTACTTGGGGAATTTATGAGTCTCGCCCTATTCTTTTGAACGATCCCAAGGCAAATATTCAAACAAACCACGAACATATGCGAGCAAACTGTTCTTGGCATTTTAAATAAGCTAGCGTAGAGATAAGACATGAGCGAGGTAGCAATCCAGTGTTCGGCTCGAGAGGATTTGCGTGGCTAGATCTGTCGTAGAGATAGTCCTGACAGCCACCCCGTTGCACGTCAAACATACACACACACACTCACAGTTTTCCCATCTACTCCTGCTTTTGTCCCTTGAGGCGGATGGCTGGGAGCGTCGCCTGATGCGAGCTGCTGCACTTTTTCCTCTTTATTTCTCATGACATCATTTTCTTTTCACCACACTGCTGTTTGAGCACTTGGCATCAGAGAGACTATTTACCTTTATTCTTAAGTATGAGCCATGAGTCAACACCTTTGTCTCTTTTTCTAGCTGCTCCATTTTCTTTTCCGGTTTCTCATAAAGGAACTTAAAAACACTCCAGCATGCAGTTTAAGATCGTCTCAGTCTCGTACGTTTTTATGATCAGGATTTGTTTTATCCTTTATAGTCACTGCTAAATAATTGATCACCCTTCTTTTAATTATTGATCAACACCATGCTTCATGATCCAGCGTATTTTTGATCCTGAGAACAGTGCGAATATGATTTATCATCTGTGGTGTGTCTCACTCTCTCTCTCTCACACTCTCTCTCTCTCTCTCTCTCTCTCTGTCTCTCTTTTTCTCAAAGGTTCACGCCAGGACAGGGTCTGGTGCTGTATCCACAGATTGGGGATAAGATGGACATAGTTTGCCCACGCGTGGAGGGTGGTTCAATGGAAGGAGTGGAGTATTATAAACTCTATATGGTTCCTCTGGAACAGCTAAAGTCCTGTCAGGTCACAAAGGCGGACACGCCTCTACTCAACTGCGTCAAACCGGACCAGGACGTCAAATTCACCCTCAAATTCCAAGAGTTCAGTCCAAACCTTTGGGGCCTGGAGTTCTTCAGGGGGAAAGACTACTACATTATCTGTGAGTATGATGGCGGTTTCATTTGTATTCTGTACGCTGCCGTTGCCGCACCGCTCTGGCCAATTAAATTTGCTTGGATTTGTTTATGTGGTTTTGAGTATCGGAAAATGTTGACATTGCGGCGGGAACTACATTTGTTATGTTTTAGTGAGTCGTGGTGCAAATAATGACACGCTTTTATCACATTTGCTAGTTTTTTTTTTTTTTTTTTTTTTTTTTTTTTACATCAGTTGGAATGATTGTTAGTTCCAGAGCTACAGAGGTGCCAAGTTTCTGTTTGTGAGTGGCATTTTTACCATGAATTTGTACATCCACAAATACAAATGACTTCTCCTATTTGCCTTGTATCGTTTTGCATGTGGGTTGAATTTTCACATTTGCGAGAACAATAACTGCTCACCTGGCCACAACACAAAAACTTCAGGCTCAAAGCAAGCTGTATAAACAAACAGCGGGTGAGGTGGAAGAGGAGCACAGGGATCTAGCAAATGGAATAAGGCACACACACACACACACACACACAAACAGAGACCGCTGTGATACACAGCGCGTCAAACACATTGCCCAGACCTGAGTGGCTCTCTTGCGCTCTTTCTCACAATGAGAGTTCACTTCCAGCATAAGGAGAAAATCCAATTTTGCAGTTGTGGGAAAATTTGCTCCTCCTTTATTTTGTTTTCACTCAGTTTCTCTTAAGCGACTCTAATTTGTGGAGAGAAAAGTGAGAAGGAGAAAAAGAAGGTGGAGAAAGAGAAATGAGTTCATTTTGCTGCATTGTAGATGATAATTGGCCTGGTGTACAGCTGGTGTGTGTGTGTAGTTGTGAAGCGCAGAGACGTATGGCTGCTGTGTGTGGTTGGGGGGTTTATTCGATAAGTCATTAATTAAAAAGTTTAATCCTAATAGCTCAGTTTAATCACTCTGTCTTTATCAATTGGATCTGCTCAGAAACCAATCAGATGATTTCAGCCCCTTATAAATGTGTTCAGCAAGCCAAACATCTCTCTCTCTCTCTCTCTGTATGTGTCACAGGTCTCAACAATGAGGATTTTTTTTTTTTTTTAAGTTTACAACAACATACTTTATTGTGTTAAGATGTTAAAGTTGTTAATCAAATACGGTATATTCATGTAAAAAGTTTGGGGTCAGTAGGTTTTAAAGATATATACATGTATTCAGAAAAAAACACATTAGATTGATAAAATGCCAGTAAATACTTTTACATTGGTATCAAAATATGAATCATTCATATTTAAAAATATATATTAAAAAAAATGTTGTAACAGTTTACAATAAGGTTTAATTTAACTATAAGGAACTAAGAATGACCAATACTTCTACAGCATTTATTGATCTTAGTTAATGTTGATTTAAACTAAAATCAAATTTGTATTTGTTAAAATTAGTTAGTTAGTTAGTTAACCCAAAAATGAAAAATATGTCATTAATGACTCGCCCTCATGTTGTTCCAATCTTCGCATCAGAGTTTAAGATATTTTAGATTTAGTCCGAGAGATTTATGTCCCTCCATTGGAAATGTGTGTACGGGATACAGTCCTTGTCCAGAAAGGAAATAAAGACATCATCAAAGTTGTCCAGTGGGTTACTTTGAATGTTTTGAAGCATTGAAAATACTGCGAATGAAGCATACGAAAAACTATGACTTTATTCAGAATTGTATTCTCTTCCGGTTCTGTTGTCAATCTGCGTTCAGTGATGCTGGTGACGTAAGACGCCGCTGACGTATTATCAGTGTGCCCGAGCTTCGTTTACAGTCTTGAGGGAGACGCACGCTGTAAATAAAATAAACTGTAACCTAACTAACTAACATTAACAAATATTAATAAATACCGTCACAAATGTATTGCTCATTGTTAGTTAATAAATGAACTAATGTTTATAAATGGGACCTGATTGTAAAGTGTAACAAACATTCTTCTACATCATGACTGACTAACAGTATATAAACACACATTTTCTGGTTCAAAATATGTACACGCTAAAAAACGTGCAGTCTGTCAGCTGGCACAAAACTCACTCGCATTGACCCCAGGTCATCTGTATTGCTTTATTGTTGAGCCCTGGTGTGTGTTGGTGTGTGCTGACCAAACTTTAAAATGGCTCTTCTATTGTTCATATGCAGCCTGATGCTGATGACTCTGATATGATTGTGTGTGAGTGTGTGAACATGAGCTTGATGTGATCTGACCTGACAGATTGCCCTCAAGCTGGGAGCAAAAAGAGAGATACATGATCTAAATATGGCGAGAGAGAGAGAGAGAGAGAGAGAGAGAGAGAGAGAGAGAGAGAGAGAGAGAGAGAGAGAGAGAGAGAGAGCAGGAATGTTTCATAAAAAAAGATCTGTAGAAAGATGTGATAACTGAATGCAGAGACAAACAACGCATTCTCACCCCAAGGCGTCACCTTTGACCATGCTTCAATATTTGACGTTTTAGGCGCCCTTTAGCATCACTTACATGACGCGATCCTACGGCGTCATCTAACTGACGCTAAAGGAAAGCGTCAGTTAGAGGACGCGGTTAGGTTTAGGTGTGGGGTGGGGGTAGGGTACACGCGATCCTAGGGCGTCATCTAACTGACGCTAAAGGGTGCCTAAAGCGTCAGATATTGAAGCATGTCCAAATGCTTCCCAAGGCGTCAGTTGGGTGATGCCTTGGGAGTGAGAATGGGCTGAGACAAACTACATCTATGTAAATCATAAAGGTGCACTCAGTAATTTTCTCCCTAAATAATAGAATAATAGTTCATTAGTAGTAACCAAAAATCTAGTTCATTAAAATTCTGATTTTATCCGTTTCAGTTATAGGACAGAGTCTGTGAGTGGTTGTTCTTGAAATCCATCTATTGTGCCAATCTAATACAACAGTAAAGGTTTAATGTGTCCTGCGATTGGCAGAAACACTCGGCACGGCAGGTATTTGAGTTGCAGATTAAGGAGAAAGAATCCAACCTTCTCTGAATGTGTTTTCAGTCTCTCTTCCCCATACTGAACGATGCCCCTTAGCAGCTAGTGATGTAACATTGCCTGAGGGAGAGCATGTCAGCAGACACCACCCACGATGAGCATTTATTACTGATGAGTGTTAAGTGATTTATAACATATTAAATAACTATTTTTAACCTACATTTTCCCCTTTTTGTTTCATGTTTTATACTTTTGTACTTCAGCGTTGTCATCTCTGTACTTTATACGCTTTGGCAATATTATAAACATTAACAATCATACCAATAAAGCAATGTTGACTTTGAGAGAGTGAGACACGAAGCGGGAGACATGTTGTTTGGCTCGGTTCAAAGGCAGTGGGGGCTTTTCGAGGTGCCGTGCCATATCTTATTAGAGTAGATGTGCGATGTTTGTGTGTGTGTATTGTTGTCTGTCAGCTCTCATTATTGGCCTGAGTGCTGTTCACCATTCTGTGACCCTGACGCCATGTTGATCAGGTCAAACTCCGTAACAACAGCTTCAGCTCGTCACAACTCACAATCAGATTTGCTAAAGCATTACACAAAATAAAATTAAAAATAATTGGATGTTTACAATAATCATATGTTTAATACTACTCAATTAGGCATTAAATGCCTATCGCACAGTGTCGGTTTCTGGTCCTGTCCCACTGGTTGCCCTTTTGTCATGGCAGGACTTTACATACCTCACAGCCTGTTTGAGCTTGATAAGGTTTCACCAAGCAGGTTTGAGTGTCAGTATCGGGTTTTTTGTGTATACCTTCAGCACTCAGACACATTTATCTAGTTGGAGTCGGAGACATAGCCTTGTCTCCACTAGTCGTTTTGATCGCACTTTAGTTTAGGGTCCAATTCCCAATATGAATTAATTATGAACTACGACTTTTGCCTTGATAAACTTCAAATTAACTGCTTATTAATAGTTAGTAAGGTAGTTCTTAATAGGGTAGGAGGATTAAGGGATGTAGAATATGGTCTTGCAGAATAAGGCAATAATAGACTTACAAACAGCCAATTTCCTAGTAATATGCATGAAATAAGCATCTAGTTAGTAGAGAGAATTGGACCTTAAAAAGTTTTACTGTTGTTTTTATACAAGACTACTGCAGACAAACCCAAACCCATATTCTACTGCTAAAATAAAACCATTTCAGCTTTAGAATACAGTTAACATATTTTATTTATTAATCTTTTTTTTTTTTTTCAAATGAGGATGGCCTCAAAGGGTTTTTTTGTCATCGAACACTTTTTTTTTTTTTGACCTCTGTTGTTTTTAGACTGCTCTAAGAATTTTTTTCAGTCTTTTTTTTTTTTAAATTAAATTATTAAGCTATTTATTAAACCTGTTTTCCTAGGTTAAGTTAAACTGATATTAAGTATGCTTTTACAAAAGCTTAATAGGACAATATGCGCCTGTGTGAGTGGCCTCTTTTGGTTACAACTCACCTATGAATAATTGCTTCAGGAGTATCTTAAGGAGTATCCTAATCAACTTTCAAACAGTCACTGAAAATGAATTAGACGTGACGGTGAATATACTGTTGACCTGGAATGCGATCATCATGTGATTTTTGTTTAGTGATGTGTTTGCGTGTGTGTGTGGGCTCATTTGCCAGATTTATGAAATGAACTCATTGAAAGGAACGCAAGCTTTTAAGGAGCTTTACATGTAATGAGCTTGTGTTCTTCTCAACACTAAAAAGCCAGAGGTCAAAGAACTAACAGAGAGAGAGAGAGATGGTGTCATTCTGCAGTCCTTACAAAAAAGTAGAAAAATCAGAGAACAGAAAGATCTGTCACATGGCGCACACATAAATTCACTTGCACTCCATATGCTTCATCAAAGTGGCAGCATTGGGGGTAAAAAGTGATGATGGGGGGACAGGCGCCTCATAGACTCCAACATCACCGCCCTCCCGTCTCACTCTTTCTCTCTCTGAATGCAGGCCACATTGTTCTGGACGCTGACCAGACATTAAGCCCTTGGCAGCTCGTTAGCTCTGTGTTACTGACCCAATAGACCGCAAGCCTGCTGGGCGCGGACACACACATAACACACACACACGCACATGGCATAGCTGCATTGTTCGGTTAAAAGCCCACGTGGGACCAGTGGCCAGAATACTGCTGTTAGTTTGTATAGTGGGAGATGATGACGTCAAACATGGCTTAATTCAGTTCAAATTTAAAATCAAATTGCATATAGAAAACTAGTTTTCATCACTTTGTTTTTTAAGGCCAGTCCAACATCTGCTTAAAAAATGGCGGACTGTTTTTTTATTATTATTATTTAATCTATTTTGTTCTCGCTCACTTGTTTCTTGACAAACATCTGCTGTGGCTGAAGCGTTACGCGCTCTTAAACACGCTCCAAACCTCACATTCATTAATAGCACTTTCCCTCCGTGCCTTATTCGCTAAATTATTAACAATCGCTCCTGGTGCTAGAGGCCTTTGCTTTGCTGGTGAACAAAATCAGCTTTTATTATTCCTTTAATCCTTCTTATTTCCTATTGAATTGTTAAAGAGCCATGCCACATTTTCAGTGGGGGCTCTGACCATTTCATCTTTCACCATCAAAACAAACACAATTTTGCCCTGTACTTAAACATCGAATTCAAAAATGGCACAGTTAGGGCTGCTAAAAGTTTAGATTCATGATTCATGAAGGAGTCTTGACTGTTTTATAAAGCTGCATGAATATTCATTAGTTATGTTAATGTTGCAGTTACATCATGTAGATAGCTTGTATCTTTGGATCTTTGATCAATCTCATTGTATTTGCAATTTTGCATATATAATAGCAACGCATGTTGATATTATGTTGCCAAAGCTCTTGTTTTTGTCGTCATCTTTCAGCTACATCTAATGGAACGATGGAAGGGCTGGATAATCAGGAAGGAGGGGTGTGTAAAACCAAGTCTATGAAAATCATCATGAAGGTTGGACAAAGTGAGTAATCTTTCCATTGCTGTGTGTCTATGTGGTAGTCTAATAACTGTTTTACTGTGGAACGAGGATGTAGAACAATAGCAAAGCCCTTCGAACCTGCTGCAGACCTTGCACTGTAATTAATGACAGCGTTAATGAATTCATAAATAACCTCACCAGTGACATCCGTATTAATTACAATAGGCCACACCCAACAACACAAGCAACTGAATTTCTCGCCTTCTCACGAACATACAGACACATGCTGAAGGTCACTAGATTAATCTTGGCTGCTTGTTTTTTAATGACACACACACACACACACACTCACTCTCAGGGCCGCTATCAGTCACACTTTTATATAGCTCTCCCCATGAAAATGCATACATATATTAGAGTGATGAATGTGTTTCTTATCTATGTTTTGCAGACCCCTCCGATCCCATTTCCCCCAAAGAATACCCCACCAGTTACCCTCCCAAACACCCCGACACAGGGGGCAAGGACACCAAATCGAATGAAGTACTTGACAAGCAAGGTACGTCACACACTTTATCATCTCACACACCTGTAAGGGGATGCACACCGATTCATCATTCTCTCTGCGTTTTCATCGCTTTTTTGCTGAGCAAGTGCCAGCCCTCTGTCACAACGGCATGCGCACTGATTCGTTCTCATAAAATCCTTCTGACAAGCAAATCGTTAATGTGACAGAGCAAGATGGACGTTCTGGAACACATTCATTTGTAGAGTTTTCCCCCCACTTAGAAGCATATGGACATCAAAGTAATTTGAGTGGAGTGTCTTAGGTACAATAATCCACTTGTAAAACAGCCTTAGTGTGAGTGTTAGCAGCTCATCTGTTCAGCCAGCCTCAGGCCGCCCCAGATAAAGTCACTGGAGACCAAAGCCGTGCGAGGTCACTCTGTCCACTGCTTTCCATGAACAACGAATGTTTCTGAAATGTTATATCTTGTATTTAATATGCATTTTAGAGAGTTCAAAAGCCATTTAAAGGCACTTCTTAATAAAAATAATATTTCTTTTCTATACGCTTCTACTGAAGCTTTGTACTCTAGTTTCTTCTTAAAATTTTTTTTCATGGCACCGCTAATACCGTCGGCTCTTTTATGATCAATCGCTTGTGTTTTCTCTCTTTTGGAAGTTGCTTTGGATTAAAGCATCTAAAAAATAAATACATGTTAATTTATTTCATTATACATATAAGACATTTTATTTTGTGTCAAGGCATCTTTTTAATTGGTTAGGAGTGTGCCACTTTCTCTCATCTAGTCCCATTCACACCAAGAACAATAATTTCTTCAAATAACTATAAAGATAACTATATTTTCATCCACACGAACCGACATAACGTTCTGTTTATTATACGTGTGTGCTGCAGTTATGTCGCCTGCCACTTTAAAGCTCAAGCTTTTTAAAGTCAGGTGGATTCTGAATGGCTGGAAAAAAATCGTTTCTTCTTTGATGTTATCGCTATAGGACTTCCCTTTTCTCAGAATTAGAATGATTATTAAGAACTTTATAGTTATAGTTATCATCCTAAGTGTAAACGACCCTTACTACTAGTTGCATTGCTTTTTTGCTAAGTTCACATTTTTATTTTCCCTCTTAGATGCATCTCATCATGAAGACAAAGGAGATGGAAATAAATCGTCATCAGTCATCGGCTCAGAGGTTGCCCTGTTCGCCTGCATTGCTTCAGCCAGCGTCATAGTCATCATCATAATTATCATGCTGGTTTTCCTCCTGCTGAAGTATCGACGACGCCATCGCAAACACTCACCTCAGCATGCCACCACGCTGTCACTCAGTACGCTAGCCACGCCCAAGAGGGCCGGTGGCGGCGGCAACAACAACGGCTCTGAGCCGAGCGACATCATCATCCCACTGCGGACTGCTGACAGCGTCTTCTGCCCACATTACGAGAAAGTCAGCGGCGATTACGGACACCCAGTTTACATCGTACAGGAAATGCCGCCGCAGAGCCCAGCGAACATCTATTATAAAGTGTGAACACGGACACGCTTCTTTTGGACGCTTTAACCCCTCACATACCCCTCGATGAACCCCCTGTAGGCAGCATCGATGTCCAAGCCCACCCTCGTCCTGCCCCCTCTTATTTTTGGTGTTTCTTGTTTATTTTACAATAATCCTGATTATTACTGTCAGTATAGATGTTGCTGATGGTGGAGTGACGCTCCTGATTTGCTGCTCTTGCACCTGCAAAAATGAAACAGACAAATTGGAAAATGGACACCCTTTTGGGGCATTGACGTGCACTATTTTGGATACTATAGTGTGTGTACGAGGGAGCGTGTGTGAATCAGACGAGCTGGGAGAGAGGGGTTGAGGGGGTGGGCGTGAAAAGAGAGGTCTGGGAAATGATTCTTCTCTTTCCTGCTATATCATCTCCCTTAAAGACACAACACATGGAGATTGAGCAGAGAAGTGACATGTCAGTATCACACAGCAAGAAATACGAACTTGAGCTGTTTACTAAGCTTGGCCGATCGGCTGATCCGTCGCAAACAGGAAGTGAATGCAGCCCATTGGTCACAGCTACAGAAAGTGGATTTAACAAGGAAGCAGGAAGCTCTCCGGAGCGTACTTTTGGACATTTGAATGGACACCATCTGTTTTTGCACGTTCACTCGTACTGTTTTCATTTACGTTAGCTCTCCTCATTTACTCACCTCTACAAAATGACTCACAATGTTTACTTGAAGTCTTTTGTATGGTCATGCATCGTACTTGCGTTTCTTTCTGTCATTCCCAGTGAAGTCCACTTACAGACTCATTTGGTAGAAGACTAATAGGTATCGTCATAGAGATCCTTTTGTGCTGGTTTATGTGCCGTTTAGTAGCGTGGAAGACATACACATTTCATTTTGTATACGTCCGCTGCCTGTGCTGGAAGACCGAGAGAGATAGAATGGGAAGGAATGAGCGAACGTCAATATTTGGTACAGTTGCTGACTGTCCTGTTGCCTGCTGGGAAGGTGGAGGACCCACATGAACACTTTAGCAGCACTTTGAAAGCTTCTTCACCTTGCCCACATGCAGTACAAACACATTAAAACAGAGATCGCAGGGAGCGAATCACTCAAGGCTTATTGGCAAAATCCGTCATTTTTTACACAAAATGGCTGCCTTCCCCAGGCATGTGGGTGCAAAAGTTCCTGTTTTTCTAGTATTTCTGCCATCACAAACACTCTCACTCACCAGTGGCCAGTGCAGGTCGTGGAAAAGTGGAACTGCTGCTCTACTTTTTTGCTCAAAAGCACAGGGACATCAAATTGCATCATCATTATTTCGTTTTAAACAAAACAAAAGATTTAATTAGCCTTTCTTTAAGTATTTGTTTAGTTGTAGATGAGAACGGTTGGAGAAAGTTCACATGGAACTTATTTCTGATAGCATACAGACAGGTTGGCGTGAAACAGCAAGAAAATGAATAATTTATGGCGAATCTGCACATTATGCAAGCTTCGAGTTATCCGTTTTACGTTATACAGATATTGTGTCGTTTTCCATCGATCCATACACGAATAGCTGCCTTTTCACCACAAACGCACACATACCCGCACAAAAAGCACACACGCTCATGGCCAGGGTAGGGGCGGCTTTGGAAAGAGCCCTCAGGGAAAACAGCATGTTGGGTTTTAAAATAGCCGAAAGGAATGAGAGGGAAGGGCCAGAAACGGACCAAAGGAAGGGCATGTCTGACAGAGTCCTGACTAAACCAACTTCTCCGGCCTGCCTGTCTCAGTTGATGAAGCTCAGATGTGCTCTGGCTTGAAATTAGGCCCCTTAATCTGGAAGGAAAGCAGTAGACGTGGGTTAGCTAGCATACCAGATGAGAACGAGCACAGGCTAAATGTAGTAAATTGCATGAAATGGGAGCTTTCAGGCTCAAATTGTGGGAGGTTTCTGGAGGGGAAAAGACACATTATAATCGATGGAGGTCACAAGTGGATTTAGTGTGCGTTTTAGAGAGGAAGTCACCGAGCAGAGGCCATCGTATCCCATAACCCGCAGCTCCCAGTGGAATTCAGAAGTCATTGCGTGTGTGTGTTGTCATTTGTGCGAACCGCTTCTTGAGCAATGCCAGCCTGCAGACAGTTATCTTCATTTGTTTCTTACATTGAAATTGAAGTAATTCACCAAAGGTGGACTTTGAGATTTGAAAATGTCCAGTCGCACATTAACTGTTCATCCATTTTGTTTTTTTACTTGTTCATGGAGGTTCTTGAATCTCTCCGAGAAGCCAAGCCTTGTGTGATCGGAGCTTTGTGCCTCTGTAAGAGGCCACGAAATCTGCAAATATGCAATTTTTATTTATTTTTATAACAATTGAGAAAAAGATGATATACGTTCACCTATGGAAAGTGTTCTTAACCACTGAAAATTAAATGAAACAATACAGCATCAGAAAACACTACAACCCCGGTGTGTTATTATTATTATTATTACTTTTTTTTTTTACTTTGTGCTGTAGGTTCGAGGTAAACTGTGAAACATGAACACTTACACATACACACACACACACACACACATACATATTGAAGACTGAGCAGTTGTTTTAAACTAAAGAAGACAAACATTCTACAAAAAACTACAAACATGTTGGTGTTCGGTTGCTGTCCCATATGGGCTAAATATGACAATCTCCTTAGTTTCTTTGAATCCGAAGACACTGTCCCGGCAAGCTGGTTGCAAACGTTCCTGTAACATTTTAGGAGTGGTAGGACTTAACTAGTAGCGTAAGATGTTGCACCGATGTCGACGGAAGGTTTGTGAAACGCTAGGAGAAGTGTCTTCGGCCCACTGTAAAATGCCTTGCTTGTATGGTCACCCTGAGTTCACAAGACTCTAGTTTTTGCACCGTACATCTGTAGGTAAGAGGCTGTAAATACGTTATTGTTTGTATTGTATATGGATCCCCGGTTGTTACAATAGCCTTATTCTCACATTTTTAGCAAATAAAAAAAAAGTTCAGAAAAAAAAAAAAAAACATGAATCACTTCAGTTAAAAGAGAGCATACTAATTTTTTTGGTAAATAACTTGTGTAAATATTGACGACGAACCCAATAAATCGTTTTTTTATAAACTCTTAATTAAGATGTTTTTGTATAGAATTGGAATTTTTTGCTATGTATTTTAGCTAGCACTCGTCAGACCCATCCCACTCAACCCTTTTGCACTGTTCCTATGGTGATCTGGTTTAAAAATGAAAATGAGATAGAGAATTGCCAAACTGACTGCTTGCTGCATATTTGTGCCATACGTGTGTACCATAGATATTTATTTAATTAGATTTTTTTTTTTTTTTTTTTTGCTTTTTTTCTGTTGGATTCTTCTACCCAGTTTGTAAACAAGCTCAGTATTATCATTTGACTTTTCCCCCCAACTTCTCAGTTCCCTGTTATCTTTCTCCTGCTGTCGTTTCCCGATGTCCCATCCTTCTCTCGCAGTAGGATCTGGTCAGGACGTGCAACCTTATAAAAGTCATAGAAATGAAATGGCACACATTCCACCAGTCTGTTACAAACTGAAAATGTTTTTCAATAAAATGTTTTTCCTATGGAATTTTCAGTTCTCTTTTATGTTTATTCAATGGGGTTTGATACATTGTGTCAGACTTCACCATCTCTTCGTGTGACGTTCATGAATGAAAACCTGCCCGGACGCATTTGAGGTTTGTTCATGAGCTGTTAACAATATTGTGGTGCAATGTTTGATCATTCTCCTCAACCATGAACATATTAATATACAAGTTCAGAGAGCTACATAATCTTCGCAAGAAATAATATCAGATTAGGACTGAGTATCGACTTGATTTCGATTCATTTGGGCATTATTTGGTTCACACACACACACAAAAAAAAGTTTTAAAGAATTTTTGAATCAGTCCACACCGAATAAGCTGTATACTTTTATTTAATGTGTTTATGAATCGGACTACACTTGTGCAAGGTGTTTTTAAATAAATAAAACTGGTTAATGGGGTTCATGAATGATCAAATCTTGAATCGGACTACATTGGCTCTCACTAAAAACCTGTTCAAAAGAGTCATTTGTTCAGGAATCGGAAGACACGGTTAAGCTGTCTATTTTTTATTCACTGCAAAGGATTCGGCTCACAAGTTGTGTGTTCATGACTCAAATGGGTTTTTACTGATTCACTAAACCAGTTCATAAATCAGACCATGCGAGTCACACAGCCAGTTATTGTGCGCAGTACATGCCATTTTTGTGTAATCACATTCAATTGGGACTTCCAACTTGGGTAAAATATAACTTTTGCCTGAGGAATTTAGATTCAGCATTGCGCCACCATTCAAAACAGTACAGGGAACACTTGCAAATAGTAAAATATCTTCAAATGAATATCATGATTAGTCAATATTTTTTACCAAGCCCTAATTACTGTAGTTTTTAGTGGCAGCTGTCAAATGTCAATGCCTAGAGGAATGGTGTTACGCACATGTCTTTTGTCTTGTCTTTTGTTGCTAATATTTAAGGCAAAGTTCATGTGTACCATCTGCGTGCTTTAGCACTTGAGGGGAAACAAAAGAGGAAGTGAGGAATTATACTGAGTGTGTTCCTTCTCTCTCCTCAAGTTTATCTGAAGATCATCGCTCAGGCTGTACAAACATTCGCTTCTTTGACTACACGCTGAGTTTTGTCATCCTGTGCTCTTTCTTGTTTTTCCATGGTGTGAAGCAGTAGAGTATCTACATGGTGGTCTCCCTAGAGCACTTCCTTCCAGCACTCTGGAGAGCTTCTTCATCTCTCTTCTGTCTCTTTACGCATTCTTCCATATCGTTTTCTCCTTTTGAAGTGAAACATGAATCAAAGAGGTCTTTATAAAGGGTTTTTTTACTTTTGCGAAGAATAAAGGAGCATTTTAAAGAGGTCATGCGTTTCAAGGTTCAGAAATAGTCCCTCAAATCTATGACAAATCTTCTGCAAATCATATTTGTGTGTCACATGATCCAGGGTGAACAACTGTATAGTTCCAACTGTTCCTGTTAAACCACATGTTACACATTTTGTTCATTTAGCATACCTCTGATTATATATGCCGAAATAAGTTTTGAGAGCTTGAGGTCCCTGAAGATCCACTCGAAAACAATCTGTGCCGATTACTTTTGGCGGAGCCTCATGTTGCAGTTGAACTCTTTGTTCCGGTGGGGAAAAATACTGAGCAGACATAAAACTGAGAGAAGGATAATAATGTTATTGTTTCAAAACGTTGATTCTTTCTTTGTATAGGTGTAACAGACCTTCTCTCTGGGATTTGCCATTCAAGGAGTGTCTAATTCTCTTATCACTAGATGTGTTGACAGTTCAGGACTATCAATGAAAGGCCCAGGATGGATGTGAATTTGGAAACAATTATCGTATTGTCATTGACATCACAGTCAGCATTACTGACACCAAAACACATTTTTTTGTAATATCATACGAATATGCTGTATGATTCAAGAAGAATGCCCGTCCATACACATATGGCTCATTACAAAACCATTTGTCAGTGTTTACACTAAACACATTTACACAATGTCAAAATTCCCCACTTGACAAGAGTCATCACTACATGACTAATCTGTTGTTTTTTGACGGCAAAAACTAAACCAAAAACACAGAGAGAGGAATCAATGAGGCAAATCGGGATTAAAAGAGTTTCATGTCCAGAATGTGGACGTCACAGTTGCTCATCTCTAAACATCTCCCCATCTGGGGAACGTGGCTTTCTTTATTTATAGCCATTGGTTGCGTTTCACCTCACTCTGAATCCTGAGCCTGTTTAACCGCTATTTTGCACCTATGACATGACAACACAATACGCCCTCCATAGTGAAGACAAATGTTGAATGTGTTTAAGCGTGCGGCCTTGTGAGAGGTGCATTGGGTGTGTTTGGGTGTGTGTGGATCAGTATTTGCTTTCAGCAAGTGCAGTTTCAGGTTGGTCAATGTGAAAATAATTATCTGTCACTGAAATATGCTGACACATGAATGTAAATATTACTAAATAAATACAAAACCCAAATCAATCCCACAGGATTGGAGGTACTGCCCACTATTTGTCAAATTTGTATCTTTGTGCAATTACACGATGACCTTGCTGGATTAGCACTGGTGAATGCTATTATTAATGGGCATGACAAGCTTGTTGTCTTGAATTGTATGATATGCCCAAGCAGAATTAAAGTGCCCCTATTATGCAGTTTCCTCATTTTGTTTTGGAGGTCTCCTACCACATGTTTACATGCAATCTATATCTCTAAATCCCTCCTTTCCACGAGCTAGCCTACTCTGCTCCGATTGGCCAGAAGAACCCAGTCTGTTAAAATTACGATTGACCGATTTCAGCGCAAGTCGGAAGCTAAACGTCCATTACCATAACTGAAATTCAGCTCTAGATGCTTCCTCAGTACTCGATTGTACACACTGTAAAGACCGTAACGACGACTTCCATTTTACCATATCGATCCAAGCGTGAGTCAGATGATGAAACATTGGAAGAACTAGTTTTTATATTTCTTAAAATGCCATGTATGGTAGGGTTGATCTTTGAGGCAACTGGATGGTCTGGACATCGTGGATGATTCTGCTTTATTAATATGAATGTTATGGTTCTGCACTGTGTCTGTGTTTGCTTGATCATTTTCCAGTGATCTCTTGTGGCTTGTTTCCAATTGATGACTCGGAGCTGCTTCGAGGCTGCGGATAGTCTTTTCAATTGGATCTGGGGGCTCGTCCGGGATTTTCCCAAGAAACACGGGACTAAAAATCATCCTCCATCACAGGTGAGTCGCAGATGATGTCCATCAACGAACCGATGTGTATATTTCTCATTTATTGGGGTGCACATGCAGGAACTGTATCAATAACAGTGCATACGTCAGCTTAGCACTAACATGAATGACTGATGTAAAAGTTTGCAAAACAAATCTTGTTCCATCCTTTATCTTTACTCAAACTATTAAGAACGACAGACAATCTGTATTAATAGACACAGTTTTAGTGGCCCACAGAGTTGCATAAGTAGTTCAGTAAGACAGTTATAATGTGAGTTAACCGGTTATCCGGAAACTTACACAATGTAAAACACAGAACTATTTATTGTATTAACACCTGGTAAAATATATACATCAATAGCAAGCTGGTGCTAGACTGACCCATTGTTCCAGATCAAGTGTGCGAATCCCGCGTTGAACAGTCATCAGTCGTCAGTAAAATTACGTGTTTGTGGGCTGATCAAGTTGCTTGTGCGGACAACGTACAACATAGGTGGGCATTATGAAATGTCTTGAGATGTACAACGTAGTGCTTTATGTATGTCTTTCTTTCTTTCTCTCTTTCTTTCTTCCTTTTGTTATACATGTTAAATAAAAAAAATATATATATTTTTACATATTCTTAACTATTTATTTATTTTTTCACGAAAAATTATAATGTTACAAATGATTTCTGTTAATATAAAAAGTAACAGTCTACACAAAATATTAAGCAGAACATCTGCTTTTTAGCAATAATAAAAATTAATTAATTAAAAAAAAAAAAAAAACATGTCTTGACCACAAATCGAAAATGTCAAGTCACACTAAAGACTGTAGTAATGGCTGATAAAAATCTGCTTTGCAAATGTCACAATCATCGTCTGAACCAGTCTGTCTTTGTCTCTGCACTACACTTCCCAGCATCCCTCATGTTTACACACCTGCTCATCCAGCTAGCTCATCATCATCGTTGTCACCTGTGTCTTGTTAATCATCTTCTGTGTCACCTGTCTTCACCTCGTTATTGTTCATTGTTGTTCATCAGTCTCTGTATTTAGTTTCCTTCCGTTGAGTTTGTCTTGGTCGGTCGTCCAATGTATACTTGTGTTAAATGAAGTCCTGGAGTGTTTCCCTTCAGTAAGATTAGTTCGTTAATACAGCATCTATTTTGAGTTCCTTTGTCCTCGTCTTCTGCATCCTGCACAACGCTTGACAGCAAGGAATAAATTACATTGTAAAATATTTTTAAAACAGTTATATAATAACATTTATATGATTTATAACAGTTAAAAAATATATATTTGAAACAGTGTAAATTTCCCCTGGGGATTAATAAAGTTGATCAAATAATAATAATAATAATAATAAATTATACAATTTTAAATTATAATAATATTTTATGATATTAGGCTACATTTTACTAGCCTGGGAAAACCCAGACAACTTCCATCAAATTTTGATTTGCTCTGAAAGTTAGTCTGGCAAAGAGCTCATTCAAGCCCATTTCCAATCAGCGGGGTAATCCATCGACCGGAAGTTGAAGCCTCACGGGAGCTGCCATCTTGTGGCAGAACTTCATTTGCGTTAGCATTTCCATTGAATCCCATTCATTTTGGCATCACTTTGACAGCGAATAACTTTACATCTGAGGCGTTTGAAGACCCCATTTGTCCTTTATTTATTTCTAAAGAAACACGACAATGTATAAAATGCTCCATTATCTTGTAGCTTATGTTATGGCCCCGTAGAAGCAGTTTTAGTGAAAGTAGGCTAACGATTATGCCATAACCACGCGACTCTCTGTCGCACAGTAGAAAGATTACCGTATGGACAGGATGCGAAGCCTGCAGGCAATCGGGGAATCGTGGAGGCAAAATGACAAAATAATTAATCAGAATACCTAGCAAAAGTTTCTCCTGCTCCTAGCTCATGGACAGCTCCTACTCACACTTTCCACCTCTGCAAGTTTCGGAAGGGAATGATTCATATTTCTCATGCCACAGCCACTAGAAGACAGACGGGTTGCTCACGTCGATCCTGTTCTCGTCCTTTAGCTTCATATGTGACGCTATATGCAAATAACGGGTGCCGTGTGTAGTATAGCACCGTTTTTGCATATGAGAGGATGAGAATGCGTTGTCACATCTACGTCGTCAAGCTATGTTTGAGTAAGTTTGAGTCTATGCGTCAGGAATTGGAAGTGCTAAAAAATTGCTAAAAACGGGCTTCACTTGTCTCAATTACCAATGAGTACCAATGAGATGGCTCTGTCCACTTCTTATACTGTCTATGTTTCCAATCCGTCAAAATCGCTTGGGGCGGGCTTTACACGATGACGACAGCGCTGGGATTTTGAAGCAGATTTTGTAGCCTACATTACAAAGATGGATGCCGCCGTTGAGCATCACTTGTTCAAATCAGCTATTGTGTCTGTTTTAAGTGATTTGAACGTTTCCTTTTTGTTAAAAACCGAACGCAAAGAACAACACTCGGAGATGTTTCTCCGCCGGCCGCCGCTCTGCATACGTCATCTCCTTCATCTTCTTCATCGCTCTGATTTGTTTTAGGTCTACCCGCGACATCTGTTGGTGACGCACCTCTGGAAATGATTCGGCTATGACGCTTTGCCAGACCATAACTCAGTTACAACTGAGAATGGTCTGGTTTTAGTCAGGCTAACATTTGACTGTTTTTTTTTTGTTATCAAAGAATTCTGCCTTGGTGAGCACTACATGTTTGAAAAAAACGACAACATGTATACAAAAATGTACAACATATATTAAAATATGAATACTAGATTATTACATTTAAATCAGTTCTACAGAATTTCACAGATTTCTCCTGAAACTCAACTAACAAAATGTAAATGACTATGCAGACTCTGTCAGGGCTTATTAGTAAACTTAACAACACTATTTACTGTCCTCGTTCCCACAGTGGCTCCTCTTCCACTGTCATGGACTGTCAAACGGCCAAACGTCTAGAGAGCTTCGGATTACTGAAGCCTACCAATCAATGTGATTGACAGCTCTCAGGAGGCGTGTCACAATAGATACCCCACCCTCTGCCACTTCCATCTGTCAGGGAAGAAGCTTTCAGCTGTCCATCAAAACATTGCCATCACACCATTTCAGTTTGATGTGAAAGAACTTTAGCTAATGCTTAAACACTCACACACACTCTCTCACACAACAATAATCATAAAACCTTATTCCAAAGCCCCCGTGAGACTACCCTACTGCTCGAATAGCACACAGGACACACTCTGTCGGTCCCCCTGTACGCGCACATTCAGGCAGAATTATGCATTTATTAAAATCATTTTTATTTCTAGAATTCCCTGATGTGTGACTAAAGCTGAGGTCGGGATTTAAGGCCACACTGGGGTTTGAGTGTAAAAGATCTGAATTAACACACTGATTCTCCGCTCATTTGCATTGTTGGAATAACGGCGGTGGATCTTTGCATACATAAATATAAATTGATGAATTAGCTCCTTGCCTCTGTGATTAGATAGTGTTAAAGCCTTTGATCATGTGAGCTCTATGCTAAAGTGACCTGTTGAATTCTCACACTTCGTTTGTGTATGTATGAACTCTTCACACAGCAGACTATTTATAAGGAAGAGCAATTGATTTTTAGATTTGTATGAGTTTCTTATAGTTTGTGTATTCATTAATAAAACTGTGAATTCATCCAAATACAGCTTCAGTAAACTGTCGTTGAGACATGTTTGACATGATTTTTTTCCTTATTTTTTGTGCTCCCCAGAGAGCTGTCAATCTGGAAGCTGTCATACCATATAATGTGCCTCATTATGTGTTTCTGTTTGTGTTTGATACCTGCGTCACATAGCAAGTCTGAACACGAGACTGTAATGATTTACTAATCAGCGATACAAAAAAGCACAACATGAACACTGTTCAAATGACATGTGACGTTTGAGTATGAACAGAGGACATCTGTGATTCATTTACTGATTCAGATGGGATAGGGTTCTCATTATTTTTTACTAAGATGGGAGTGTCTGTCTGGATGTGAGCGTTATGGAAGTTCAAGTGCATCACGAAACCTACCTAAATAAACACGACTTACTGTATATGTCTGTGATATATTTATATCATTATGCTATGTGTATAATAATGGAAGTGATTCATTAAGGTGAAGATCATGGGCTTTTTTTTAGCAGTTTCAGTGATTAGACTCTCCTTATTGATTTCATTTTCTTTTTATGTCGGATGGGATGCCAGCAGTACTTGAAACACCATCTGTTACTTTACCCTGAAACTTGGCAAAAATATTTAAATCCATAATGAAGGTGCACCAGGCGGCACAACGAGAACATTTAGATTCAACAAGGTCAAAACAAACGACGAGATGTGATAAAAATATATACAATCACAGACATTCCTATCTGGGACCCCATAGTGAGCCAAATATTTCCCAGTGGACCCTAGATTGAGCAGGACAACAGCAGGAAATTTGCTCCATAATTTTTATTGAAGATACAGACAAGTTCAATTCGGACAGGATTGTAAATGCATCTGTCAAACACAATTTTACCTTTGCTCTTCTGGGCCTAGTTACTTATTTTATTAAAAACACCTGCATGATGAAAATAAGAAATTTCAGTTAGTAATTAAAGACAAATCACAACATTTCACATTATGAAATTGAAAAACCTCTCATAAAGTATATGCATATACATTTAAAAAAGTGCAATATTTTATATAATAATGTGTGCTCTCAAATCGATTAATCACAATTAATTGCGTTTAACAAAAAAAATGTGTTCACATAATGTGCATATATATATATATATATATATATATATATATATATATATATATATATGAAGAGTTCAGATGCAAAAGCCTCTAAATGCCATTTGAAATTTTATTCTTTAATGATGATTTTTGTCAAGCTTGTATATTTAAGTTCAGTTATTTCAATTAAATGGCAATGATAATTACCTATTAATTGTTATTTAAGTGAAATTACTGAACTTGAATATACAAGTTTGACAAAAATCATCATTAAAGAAGAAAATTTCAAATGGCATTTAGAGGCTTTTGCATCTGAACTCTTCATATATATTATTATATTATATATACTGTACACACATGTATGTATACATATACTGTATATACTGTATGTGAATTCACAGGCATACACACAAATACAATATACATTATATAATAACTTAAAAGTTTTTGTTGACATTATATGAGTGTGTGTGTGTGTGTATCACAATTAATCGATTTGATAGCACTAAAATATATTGATATATTATCAGCTCATGCTGGTGAATGCACCAAAGTGTCTTTTTGGCTTTAAGCACTTGGAGTTTAAGCCAACGTGTTACATATTTCAGAACTTATTTCATAAAAAGTGACAGTCTGAACAATATCATGTATCATTGATATTAATGATGTTCTGCCATGCAGGTAGAATCAAACTTTTCTTGTCTGCATGACTTTGCATCTTCTGCATCTGGAGTCAACGTGAGAAACTTCTCTGTTGATTCATTTTGTATTTCTTACAGAGAGAATGACGCCTGGTTTGTTCATATATAAAATTGAGTTCTTTTGAAACCTTCTGTCTCTCCCTGCAATGTGTTTCCAGTTATATATTGTTCCTCCTGTTGAGTCATGTTCAAACTCCTTCAAAATGTGGCGTTGGTCATGACATAGCAAAAGTAAGGAGTAAACCGGTCGCTTATTTAAAAATGACACATGTAAATGGTGAATGTAGGAAAGTCAAATAGCTGTTGGTAAAGTTTCGTCTTTCCTTAATTTTGATTAATACTTTTAATGACAATTGTTATTGAAACTCAGTAGACTCTTTCCCTTAATGATTAGCATGATTACAACATTAGCATGCATTAGCATGATTAAGATTTTCACTTCTACACCATTCATTATATTTTAGTTTAAGTTAGTCTACTAACCAACTTTGTAGTCTGAAGCAGATACTTTTCTCACATTCGTGCTGTGACGGACATCACTATCATACTCCTGTCACACTTCTGTCAGTCTGTCATCTCATGGCAGGTCATCTGAAGACAATCAGGTACAGAGAGAGGAATGGAGCGAGGGAACGCAGTGAAAGATGAGTGTGAGAGGAGGAGAGGAGAACAATGCGAGGGCTGTTGGGTAAAGAATCACAGAGCAGGACATTAGCCAGGAAAAGACAGACTGAGAGAGAGAGAGAGAGAGAGAGAGAGAGAGAGAGAGAGAGAGAGAATACTGAAGATGATGGTAGATTACACACTAATGGAATGAAAGGACACCTGTGGAATATCGAATCTGGATGTGGGAATCGAAAGGTGTAGTATTAAAGTAAAATGCAATATTATAATAAATCTAATTGAATTATGCTAGTAGACAGAAAATCAATATTGTAGAAAGGTTTTTATATTTCTAAATGAATTAAGCTTGATTTGTTAAATTACCTCCCTCAGACATCAGTAAATTTAATTCACATTTGCATCAAAATGCTTTTGAACAGAAAAGTAAAGCTTTTATTTTAATTTTATTCAAAATTATAGTATATAACATTGTATAACACATTAAAATATATTGTTTTCATACATTTTGTGATTGTTCTGCAGGTTACATTGCTACACAAGTAGGGGTCTGTCAACCCAATCTTACGACCAAATCGTACGAATTCGACGAATGATTAAAAAGTGGCTAATTCGTAACAATTTGAATGACCTCACTCGTACGAATTAGCTAAATCGTACATATTTTACGAATTGGCCAATTTGTATGAATTCGTACGGATGACCTACCCCTTACCCCGCCCCTAAACCTACCCATGTTTAGACATAATTGGGTTTAGAGTGAGAGTGAGGTCGTACGAATTAGTATGAATTGGACACTTTTTAATCATTCGTTGAATTCGTACGAATTCGTACGAATAGGGTCTGTTCAGAAACAGAATGCCGCTGAATCATTCACTCAAGCGATTCGTTCAACAACTGATTCATACTGAAATGTCGCTGCTTCGTGTTTCTAGGAGATGCGAAGTTGAATCTGAGGTGGAACTATTTTCTGTGGTGTCTAAAATGTATATTCAGTATCGACTTCTTGTTAATTGAACTGTTGTATAAAAGCTATATCGCATTTGCAATAGTAGGCCCACAACAGTACTCTTGCTCATTGCTGAAGTTCTTATAAGTATACTATCGCTCCATTTTTAAAAACGTTACATTTTTATTGTAACTCACTTGGTTCATTGGGAATATGCTAATTTGTTTGTTTGTAATGTGGGCTATAAATGTCAGTCTCACAATGGGCAGCATTGTTTAGACACATACACACACACACGACAAATACTAATATATATGCAAACAGGAGTGAATGGAGACAGATGGAGGAAAAAATTATGAATAACTTACAGTAAAGAGCCGTAATGCCTTCCAGCTTTAGCTTACATTTCAGTGCTTAGATAGCATCTCAAAAGCGCTGAGTTTAATCTATAGGGTCATATACGTTTTCCTTTTTTTTTCCATCTCTCTGCATTATAAATTCGGCTGGAGAAACGCCACTTAATAGCTAAAACGGGTGTTAGCTACATCAAGAGACTTGAGCGGTAAAACCGAAGCAGCTGGTTTTAAATTGGCCTTGATAATGAGATGCTGTTACTGACGCATGGAGCTCTGACACGCAACCATACACAGACACACACACCTTTTCTGCCTGAAGATGTCTCATATTTTCTTGCATGGTCAGTGGGTTTCTTCAAAATTCAAATCCACATATCATATCATGTTCACAGTGCTCTCTTTCATTTTCAGAGTCAGACAAACACAAATGAGACCCTCGGCTATGTTTTATCTGTGGGTCTTACACCTCTCTTGTTGCCATGGGTACCCTTTGGAATCTACCCCAGGAGAGTGTGTGTGTGTGTGTGTGTGTGTGCCCAGAACCCAACAGAGATCAGAAGAGCATCACTCTCAAGTTAAGATCGATATCTTACCCCCCACTCTTCTGAACTTCTACACCTCATCACACACACACACACACACGCGCACACAGATGGGTATTGTGCATGCCGCTCATGAGCACAGTGTCTCAGGATTAGACAGAATACGTGGACAAAAATTGTTGTCATGAGAATGAAATAATAAGGAAAGGGAAGAAGAAATGGGATGGGTGTAATTGCAATTTATTTCCACTTCAGAGCCTGTGGGGAAAAAGAGAGAGACAGAGAGAAAGAGAGTGAGAAATAAAGAGGGGAATCCTTTAATATTCACAGCCTTGAGATGAGATGGGAGAGTACAGCCATACCTTCAGGTCCATGAACATAATGAGCTTTTTATTTCACCCTGTATGTGTGTGTGGGAGAGCTTAGTGGTCAGGAATTAGGATAATCCACGTCAGAATGCTCTGCGGAGTCGTTTATGTGTTCATGGAAGCGTCCGACTCTATCTCTGTTTCTGTGATGAAAAGTCGTGGCTGCTAATTTACAGAATGAAAATGAAAGAGCGGATGTCATGACACCACCAGTCTGAGAAACCTTATTCACCGATGGATTCTTTGAAAAGTCGTTGTCAACAAAACATTTCTGAAGAACGGCTTATTGAAATCGGCAGATTATTTAAGTTACTGAAACCTTGTAGGCCAATAATATATATATATATATATATATATATATATATACTGTTTGCCACAAACATTTGAATGGGAGATAAACGTCATAAGATAAAAATTAAGTAATATAAATACCTAAAGCATAACATATAATCACCTAACAATTTGATGCAACGTGTTATATGCTTTCAACAAAGGTTATGTGTCTTCACACAGAGCATGAAAATCGGCTAATAATATTTTGTGTTTATTGTACAGTTGTGGGTTTTATATCTCAGTAGATTTTGGTCCAATGAGATTTCACAGTGGGCGGGGCTATCCACTTTTACACTGCAGAGATAAAAAAACAAGCGACTGACAAAATGTCTTTTGTTGTGGCTAGAACAAGTTTTTATTGCTTGTCATTTTCAAGTCTGGTTGGGCATGGTGTAAAAGCATTAAAGGCTTAGTTCACCCAAAAATGAAAATGATGTCATTAATGACACCCTCACGTCGTTCCAAGTCCGTAAGATCTCCATTTATCTTCGGAACACACTTTAAGATATTTTAGATTTAGTCAGAGAGTTTTCTGTCCCTCCATTGAAAATGTATGTACAATATACTGTCCTTGTCCAGAAAGAAAATGAAGACATCAACAAAGTAGTCCATGTGATATCAGTGGGTTAGTTAAAATGTTTTGAAGCATCGAAAATACATTTTTTTCTAAAAATAACAAAAACTACGACTTTATTCAGCATTGTATTGTCTTCCGGGAACCGAATGTATTTTCTATGCTTTAAAACATTTTGGCTTGGAACAAAATGAGGGTGAGTCATTAATGACATCATTTTCATTTTGGGGTGAACTACCCTTTTATAAATTCTGTCTGTCTCCCTCTGTCTGTCTGTATTTCACATTCACACATGCTTCAATAGGTGTATGCTGTGGTGTTTGTAAATCAATGGAGCAGCGTGTAATATCTCTGACTGGTAATGATCGATCACTGTGGTCTTGTTATGTTGCATTAGTTTGAGACCAACCGCTGACTGGCACTTTCAAACTAATCTGGTCTACTGGGAGGTCTTCATCCTTTCAACTTTCATCCTATTGATTGAGCCCATTTATGCACATGCGTTCATTAGTGAAAATGTTGGCTACTCAAATTGTGAATATAGCCTACCACTCATTTGCATATAATTGTTTTAAATTAGTTTTTTTTAACCCTCAGAGAATTAATATATGAACAATAAAATAGGTAGACAAAATGTCATTAAGAATTTTGAATTATTTTAAACTATTGAGCTGCTCTGCTTGTCTGTCAATGTTACTCAGATAATCCCACAGCTGAATTTGAGTGTGACATTAGCATGTTGCTAAGCTAACATCAAAACAAGACAGCTAACTTGGTTTTAGAACAAAACCATTATGTAGCATGCCCCCTCTATAATTTTTTTTGCTCTCCATGCTCTTTGTGCAAACCCAGTGAAATCACCACTTGAAGAATGAAAAGCAGAGACAAAAAAAAAAAAATGAAAATGAGGGTCTCTCTCTCCCACTCTTAAGATGCACTCACTCTTATCACACCATATAGCTTGAATCATACCTCCTTCTCACATTACGTAATAATCACATCATTTATTAACTTATTTATTTCAACACATTCTCATCCTAGGGCATCATATAGTGACGTTTTTGACCATGCATAGTCATCCAACGTACATGGCACCCTTTAGCGTCAATAAAACACGCTTCGGTTATGGGTAGATTTAGGTCTGGGGTAGGGTTATGGTTAGACCAGTAGGAGGCGCCTTCTGGCCCAAAAATATCTGCGTCTCATATTGACGCAAAAGGGTGCCATGTGCGTTGGATGTATACGCATTGCCAAAAGCGTCAGTGAAGCGACCCCTTGGGATGAGAAAGGGCTGTTTATTTAGGCCATTTATTATTTAAATATCTATTTTTTTTTATTTATTTACATATGTATTGCGTTATTCATTCATTCAGTGTAATATGCATGATACAGTCAGCTGTATTCTGTGTAAAATAACAAAAAATAAGTTTTGGAAAGTGACGTTATCGTTTATCTGCTTACAGTAATGGTTCTTTCTACACTGCACTTTTTAATATATTGTTCTGTTATGAAATTCTAGATGGCGCAGGCTGATGGGTCCGCAGCTGATGAAATGTACAGCCTTAACTACCTAGCACAAGCAGGTTCATGTTGCGACTGCAGCCAATAAGCTGCTGCTCAACATTTAAATGGCTGGTTGTGGTTCCCATTCACTAGCATTTTGCGGAGCGCTTTTAGAGTTCGATTAAAATCCTCCATCTCCCTAGCTCCACCTGTATAGATCTGCTATGAGTAATTCAGGGGGGGGGGGGGTTTACATTTACATTCATTCACTTAGCAGACGCTTTTATCCAAAGTGACTTACAAATGAGAACAATAGAAGCAGTTGAACTAACAAGAGGACAGCAATATGCAGGTGCTATGACCTTTCCCAGTATAATCTAATAAGGCAGTACATATACTTTTATATTTTTTTTATATATTTAAAAAAAAATAGATATAGAATAGAAGAAAAAGTGTTAGTATTAATGGATCAAGTGTTGCTGAAAAAGATGCACCTTCAGCTGTTTCTTGAAAATGGCCACAGACTCAGTAGCTCTGGTTGAGTTATGCTGATCATTCCACCAACAGGGAACAGACCAGGAAAAGGTCAGAGAAAGAGATTTTGTGCCTCTTTAAGATGGCACCACAAGACAGCGTTCACATGAAGAGCGCAAGTTTCTGGAGGGCACGTAAGTCTGAAGTAATGAGTTTAGGTAAGAGGGAGCAGAGCCTATAGGTTGTTCTGTAGGCAAACGTCAGTGACATTGAATTTGATGTGAGCAGCGACTGGCAACCAGTGCAGTTTTGTAAGGAGAGGAGTGACGTGTGCTTTCTTCGGCTCATTAAAGACCACTCTGACTGCATCATTTTGGATTAGTTGCAGAGGTTTGATTTTCAAGCTGGAAGACCTGACAGGAGAGCATTACAATAGTGCAGTCTGGATAGAACAAGTCATTAGACAAGGAGTTGTTTAGCATGCTCTGATATGGAGGGCCTGATCCTCCTAATGTTGTGCAAGGCAAATCTGCAGGATGGGCAGTTCTGGCAATATGGTCTGTGAAGTTCAATTCATCATCAATCACACCTCCAAGGTTCCTGGCTGACCTTAATGGAGTTATGGATGACAAACTCTAGCTGAATGGGGAAGTTGTGGTGTTGTGTTGGGTTGACCACAAGCAGCTCTGTCTTCGCAAGGTTTAGTTGAAGGTAGTGGCCCTTTTTTCAGCCAGAAATGTCTGTCAGTCAGGCTAAGATACGAGCAGCAACCTTCGGATTATCAGGCTAGAATGAGAGGTAGAGTTGTGTGTCATCAGTGTAGCAGTGATAGGGAAAGCCATGTTTCTGAAACTCAGATCCTAGTTATGTCATGTACAGGGAGAAGAGAAGTTGTCCAAGTAGTGCTGTCAAACGATTAAAATATTTAATCACGGTTAATCGGATTAATGTCATAGTTAACTCGCAAATAACTGCAATTAATCGCACATTTTTAATCTATTCTAAATGTGTCTTGATTTCTTTTTGTCCCATTATTTTTTTGCTCTTATCAACATGGAAAAGTGGATCGGCTTGCTTTGTGCAAATGTTTTTTTTTTTATTATTGAAAACAACATGGACAATTCTGTGTCCAATTTCACACTCACTCAACACTCTACATTCTCACTTGGAGCAAATATTCTCTCACACAATGTAACACGTCCATCAATAAAAGGGTGAAAGAAATCCTGACGAGGTCCTGATATTGATGAGGGGGTGGAAAAAACACATCAGCTGTGTGTGTGCTTGGCCATCAAGTGGTATTTCAGAGTGGATGTGCTGCGATGATGATAGCTCATTTCACAATGACAAAACACCCAGATCCCTTTGGTCTTGTCAATGGAACCATTTGTCAACTTTTTCAAACTTTCCATTCAGAATCATATTGGCATCCATTTCGGCATCTCGCGCTCGTCATCCACTCAAAACGTAAGGTTAACCTACTATTTGGCCGGCTCGCAAGCCCAAACAAATGTGTGCGGCGTGCCTGTTGTTTTGTTTTTGGTCTAATGGGCCTTTCACACAGGACGCGGAATGTGCTGCGCTATGAAACCCATTCAATGGCTTGCGTCACGCTACGACCAAAGCGCAAATGCAGCACGTAAAAGCCAATTTATACTTCTGTGTCGAGGGTACGCCGTAGTGTACGGTGTAGGCTACGCACGTAGGTGATGCCGTCGTGAGCATTTATACTTCTGCGTTCAGGTCTTGGTTGCTCTGCAGTATTGCTCCGAAATGCTAGTTGGCGGCGGAGGGTTTCAATGTTCCACTGTGTTTAGATTCCTCGGGGCTAGGTTACTACAAGCAATGGTGACTCAAAGAGAGCGGATCATGTTGGAGTTGGAGTTTATTGAGGTGGAGAAACAGTTAATAAACTAAAAGGCAGAAACGAGAGAAAACGTCGGAGGAGATGGTACGTGCGGAAATGAGTAGGAGGAAATGCGATGATACCAAGCCGACCAATCACAGATTTTGCGGCCCGCATCGTCGCAACGTATAGTTACATTTTTGAGGAGCTGCACGTCAGGCTACGGCGAAGGGTACGCGGTATGGTACGCGTCTGTGCGTATGATACGCTGTACCTACTGCGTGCACCCTACGCAAAAGTATAAATTAGCCATAAAGCCTTGTGTATACTCCACGCGTCCGCAAGAACGCGAAGGTCGCGCAGCAAAAATGACATCATTGCGGTGTGGGCGGTCGTGCGCGTTGGGTGTGCAAAACCCCATATCGCCTGGTGGTGTGCACAGCACTTTTTATAACATTGTGCGCGGCACTGCATTCAAAGAAGAACGAGGGCTGATCTCATCCTAATATACATTCATCTGTGTGTGTGTGTGTGTGTGTGTGTGTGGTATATTATGGGTTTTGAAAATGTATAAATGCAGAAGTTTTCTATGATCGGTAGGTTTATTGGTGGGATGGGTGATAAAATATACAGTTTGTACAAATCATTATGGCTAAGAAAAGTCCCCATAAAACATGAAAACACAACCTCTCTCTCTCTCTGTGTGTGTGTGTGTGACGAGAGCAATCTCCTCTCATAACAAAGAGAACAAGTCTCCATTGTCTTTTCCGTATGGGCTACAGGCTTTTATATTTGAAATAACAGTGTGTGTGTGTGTGTGTGTGTGTGTGTGTGTGTGTGTGTGTGTGTTCCTCATGGCATGCTTTATTCAAGCAGCACTCAAGCTGATGAACACAATTTTCCTCTATCCTCTCTCACTTCCCCTCCCTCCCTCCCTCACTCACACACACACATGCAGGTATATGATGACAACATGGACAATGCTGAATGTGTGTGTCGAGTTTAACAGCCTGTAGCGGTAAGATAGGACGACATATCTGCTGTCCGACCCAGAACATTCCTGTAATCAAAGAATGACGGTGAACTGGGACACTTCATACATACACACACAGTAAAAACTCTGCATATCCGTATTGTGTGTTTGGGGGGATATTTGGGTGTGTGAGTCTCATCCAGCCTGTGGGAGTGTGTGGGAACCTGTCACAATAATCGGAAAAGTGGTGTAACGTTGCACCTAACTGCTGTGTTGTTAAGTAACGCACACACACACTCTCTCTCACACAAATGCACAGTCACTTAAAACCCCAAACACACACTTTCACCCCAGACCCTTCAGGTAGAGCGCCAGTGTCACATTACAGTGTCTGTGAGAAAACACTCACTAAAGCTGTTTACAGTGCCGAGCTTTGGTTTACTGTGATAAAGAGACTGATAAAGCTCTCTCATCTGATGCCATCACAGAAGGGGTTTCAAACAATTCATTGGATTTTAGGATTTTATAAGTGCTTGAGTGAAGTTTAGAGGGGTTCAAACTCCTTTTTTTAAAGCTAGAACCCACATATATAACATGTGGACATGAAATATGACAGATTTTTTATTTAGTATTTAATATTTTTAAATTATTATTATTATCATTGTTATATTATTATATTCGATTGGCATTTGTATTAGACTTATGCTAAGTTTTAAAAAAAACGAACATAGACATGAGTGTGAGGAACACATTGTAACTTTGCTTTTTGATGATTCTATAGAAATAAAATCTACCTGGCTTGGAAACTTCACACTTCAAGCTTTTAAAACTACTTTTTGGTGAGGCTTTCAACATCAAATTTTGTCTTGACAGGCTTTTTTTATAGTTGAATTTGTAGAAAAATCAAATACTCAGTTATGACTGTTACTTCAGTCCAGTAACTGAATATGGGGGTTCAAATGACGTCCAACAGACATGAGTGAATGTTTATCTATCTTCATTTTTTAGGGTTAGATGATATGTGCCTGACATATTCTTGACTTTTACACAAAACATCATTGTTCTCTTTAATACTGTAAACAGGGCTTAAAACTTTAAGAGTTCATTTTGAACGACAGGTCTGTTAAATGTGTTTATATGTGAGTGACTATAAACATGAGGGTTTAGGTGTGTTGTCGAGGGCAGATGGATCATAGTCCCTATAGAAGTGCACACACAGTGTGTCATACACTCGTATTGTTATGCTAATGCACATACAGCATATACCACCATCTAAGGTTGGCATGTTAACCATCTCATTATTTGTTTTGTTTATATGACTTCTGACCTCAGAAAGAGACCAATTATGACACATGGCTTATGTGCAGCTATAGTGTTAAAAAACAAGTAAATTGTGTGTGTGTGAGTGAGTGTAAATTTAAGAAACTGCAGGCTGCTAAAGCAACAGTATACTGTTAAGTCTCATTGTCCACAAACATGCTGTAGACAAATGCAGTTGTCATTCCTCTCTGTGTTTATTCATTGTACACACAGAGTTATTTACGAGATAATTAGTGACAACTAAACTTTCATCAAATACACATGGTGTGACCGTGTGTATAGAACATTAAGTAACGTCAGTGGCGCAAAAAGTGGGTATGCGCTATATGCGGCGCATAGGGGCGCAGCACAATGGGGGGCGCCAAAGCGATGGTAAAAAAACAAAACAAAAAACAAATTAGGCTATATATAGGCTATATTGTAGCCTATTTCTATATGTAGCTGCCGTTGTGCGTTTCTAAATCATTTCTGCATTCCTTCAATGTTATATAAAATTTTAGAGGACTAACAGCCAGGCTAGAGTAGACGCCCTCATGGAGAAGGGGAGCGGGTAATATCGCGAGCGGGCGGGGGCGCCGTGAGCGCTGAGCGAGCAGGTACGAGTAGTTAGTTGTCGTCGAAAAAGATGGATAAAACAAAATGCTGTGGGGCTAAAAATAGAAAAAGAAAGAGAGAAAAGGAGATGGCATGTCAATTGATGCGACAGCAGCTAAATAACTGCATGCATTGCTGAAAGCCAACAGGTAGGATTTAAAATGTGACATCAGGCATGTAGACTATCTATATCTCTGTGGCCATCGGGACTACCGGGAGATTCCCGCTGGGCCGACGTGCTTTTCAGCCAATACATTTCATCCTTTTTTAATTTATTTGTCTTAACGTCCCACAAAACTCATACATCGGCGGCCCATTTGTTTGTTTGTTGTTTGTTTTTGTTTTGTTTTTTGCTTAATTGGCGGTGCTGTGCTGGTGTAATGCATTAGTCAAAAAAAGTCAGCTTTAGTTTTTTTTCTGACACACTGGCCCATGAAATATGTCATTATGCGCAAGTATCTTTCAAGTATAGAAATTAGTGCAAAACTAATTATAAAGTTTCCTTTATTTTTCTGTGCATTTGTTTTATAATAGCCTTTATGGCAATTATTATCATGGAATTAATATTATAACTATTATTATGTAGTATAATGTAGACAGACACTAACTAAAAGAGGTTCAAATTTTTCTCTGTTTAATTTGCACCCTGAATATGGGTTGGAGCTTTTAATTTTTAACTCTCAAAGTGCACCAGACTGCTGAATTTAACATTACAGAACACAAAATTTTCTTACGGGGGAGCATGCCCCCGAACCCCCCTAGAGAAACAGAAGTCCACCTACCACAGTTTTACCTAAAATCCTTGTAAAAAACACTGGTATATCTGTTCCAATGGAGCTTATAGTTTTCTAGGGGGGGTTCATCAAGGTGGAGTAGCTATAGTTTAATTGTGTTAATAAACGACAATTTTGCACTTATTTTTTTCTGTTAGCTCTCATTTCTCCCTACTCACTTATTACACAGCACACTTACATTACATTTATTTTATTTTTATTTATTTTTTTTTTTATTTTTTATTTTTTTTTTTTGGGGGGGGGGGGGGGGGTGCTAAAATTCTTGCTGCATACCCCTCTGAAACTGGGTAGTTGCGCCCCTGAGTAACGTACCAGCCCTTGAACTGAGAAACACGGCATCAAAGTTTATTGATTGAGAATTAAATAGCCTAAGAAATTCAATACAAATTTTAATATTTTATTTTAAAAAAATCGAAATATTTTATTGAAAAATGATTAAAATAAAAGTGTTTTAAGGCTTGTCATGGCTCTTTTCCAAGAACTTTTAGGTTTGCATAACACTGGCATCTTAAATGCAGTTAATTCAGTTCTTGTTCAATGCAAATTAGATTAATTATAAACTGCTTTTGCAACTTCGGCCTCATATTCCCATTGATTTCTTCTCAATTTACCCTTTCCATATTTTAGTTGAGCCATCTGTCACAGGTCAGATCTTAAGAAGTCAAAATATTGCTATCCAGCATTGCGAATCACACACAGAATGATTATTTTATGTAATTCACTCCCACATTTAAATGCATTTCCCACTCCCAAAACTTTGCAGTGTGTACGTCGTGTTTGTTACCTCTACTTCTGTCTACACCCACATTTGCATTTGCTATTGTGTAGTTTCCATCATCTCTCTGTCTAAAGCTGACTGAAGTGTGACTAAACACATTTCCATAAGTCTCATCTCTCCACCGCACATAATCTTCCTCTGCCTCTCTGGCTTTCAGTTCATTTTAGCTTCTTTGTTTGTGAATGTTCAGTATTCATTGTAATCAGAATATCGAGATCTTCACACATTTGTGATCTATCTTTGATGGCAGTGGTCCTCAGAGCTTTAACTGTTTACAGTGGTGAAGGAGATTTTATTTGGATCAGGCACCGTTTAGATAATGTCTCACTGTGCTGCTAGAATTTTCATAAAATATGCATTTGTGCTATAAACACCACACATAACAGTGGATGATGGAGGCGACGGCAACATGTGTGTATTTTCCTGATTAAATAAAACATAGAGGTCTCTTAAATGGATGGTTCACTGACTTTTTTTCTGTGATAAAATGAAATTACATAAAAGGAAATAATTTGAAGAATGTTGGTCACCGAACAGTTTGGGTCCATTTGACTTCTACAGCAAGAACAAAAATAACATAACAAAATATTCAAACTATCTTCTTGTATGTTCCACAAAAGAAAGTCTGTGGTTTGGAAATGCTTTTTTTGGGTGAACTATCCTTTAAAGCTGCAGAGTGTAATCTCAGAGCCACTAGTGGCACCAAAAAATATCTGCATCCGAAATCACATTCTCTCAGAGTAGATTCTTCTGGCATTCACAAGGCCTCGTGAGAAATGGCTACAGGGGATAGTAAAGTGTCTTTTGGATATGCACTTCAGAATCTCACCACAAGTAGTAAGTCATCCAGGTACTTTTCTTCCTCTGTTTTATGAGTACGGATTTTTCAGACATGCTTCTTTTTTTGTTGTTGCCTACTGTGTAAGTATGCACACTCAGGAGCAGCAAAAGCCGGTTTTCAAACAGGTTTTCCCAAAAATGCCCTTAGTCTTCCACTTTTCAGAAAAACAGGTAACATCTCAAACATTACACACAGTAGCTTTATGGTAAAATCTTCATAATGGTCCTCTTTATAAAATGCCTGCTCCATATTGGCAACGCCATTTGCCACCATTGTCTACACTTTCACCGTTATGCCGACGATGTTCAGCTTTAGGCTTCGTATCTCCACCAAATCCATCACCTCCGTCACCTACTCTGCTATCTCCAACTGCCTCAGTGATATTAAATCCTGGATGCATACCAATTTCCTTCAACTTAACTGTGAATAAACAGATATGATCATCATCGCTCCCAAATCCATCACTAAAACCACACAGTTTCTCCCTCACTGTTGATAACTCCACTCTCTCTCCTTCCCTTCTCAGTCACAAACATGGAGTCATCTTTCACAATAACTTCTCCTTTGAACCGCTTATAAAACAAATCACCAGAACTGCCTTTTTTCACTTCAAAAACATTGCCTGTCTCCGTCCTTTGCTCTCTTTCTCCGCTACTGAAACCCTCACCCACGCCTTAGCATCTTGCACGACACAACACTGAAAAGCTTAAACAAATTCCAATACATTCAGAACTCTGCTGCTCGTCTACTCACCCAGACCCGCACACGTAATCACATTACTCCAGTCCTTAAAGGTGCCATCTGTCAAAAAAATAAAATCATACTCCATACCAGATGGGGGCAGTATACCTCCAGAAAGAGAGTTGCACTCTCACGTCTCCAAACAACAGGAACGAGCGCTGTTTTTCTCTCTCTCCCCAGCGCATATTGATCAAATCAATTGACACGATAGGTTGGAAGACCGCAGTTTCAGATGGAGCATTTGGAGATTTTTATAGATTAGAGACTCAATGAACAACATCTCAACACTAAATTATAAAGGCTGTCTCATAGACGCCTGTCTCAAATACAAGCCGGTGCATTTCGACGATATGGGAAAATAAAAGCCCAGGCTATTATTTGAAGTTTTACGGTATTCATTTTGTTCATATTACATTTTTATTGTTAGTTTGAATTAATTTGACAGACAGCATTCGCTGATGTTGACCGACATCAATTTCAATATCGACATCACACATCAATTTTGTCACGCACAGAAAAGGACAAGGAGACCGACATACAAGACAGAGCAGGTTAGGTGAGATATATATAAAAAAAAATCTCAGCTCTCAGATTCTGTCAATTTTATTACGCAATCCAAACAATAAATACCGGTTTGGCGCTTGTACATGTTACACGACAGATCCCTAGCACACGTGAACCGATCATCTCGACTAGCTAATGGAAAAAGAATATGAACACTGTTGAAAGATACAGTATGCTTCAACTTACCAAAACGCATTCCGATATCATGCATTATATCGACCAATAATTTTTTTTTAACTCTTCCCTGAACTGAAATGTAGTAGTGGGCTGTACTTTCCACACGATTGACATCAGGTTCAAGTACACCCACAAGCCGTGCGAGTTACTCGTGTTTTGCATTTTGGCTGGTGGTTATGTTGCCCGCCCGCATACCGCCTCCCATGGCCGAAACTGGTATTATGACGCCTGCCAGGCCGGGACTAGTAATTTAGCATGCTAATTCAGGTTAATATATCTTCAGAACTATAACTTGTAAACATTTTTATTGACATCATCAACCTTATTTCTTCTCATTCTTTTGATGCGTGTAGCTCATTTTTTGGGATATTTTAACCTCAATTCTTACACATGGCACCTTTTAAGAACATCCGCTGGCTCCCACAACAAATTCATTTACATTTACATTTATTAATTTAGCTGACACTTTCATCCAAAGCAACTTACAATTGCTACATATGTCAGAGGTCGCACACCTCTGGAGCAACTAGGGCTTAAGTGTCTTGCTCAGGGACACATTGGTGTCTCACAGTGGATTCGATCCTGGGCCTCTCACACCAAATGTGTCTTATCCACTGCGCCATCACCACCCACATGAATTCAATTCAAAATCCTTCTCCTTACATATAAAACACGTTATAACCAGGCCCCTTCTTAGCTCACCGACCTGCTCCACTGCCACAATCCATCTAGATGCCTCCGCTCTTCTGATACAAACCTCTTGACTCTATCTCCCAGGACCAAACACCGAACCTCGGGTGAGATAGCCTTCTCTGTCGCTGCCCCCTACCTCTGGAACTCTTTACCCCTAAACACTCTGAGACTGCACTGACCTTCTAAAATTCCAAACCTTGACAAAAACACATCTTTTTAAAATTGTGTTTAATGTTTAAATTAATCCTGTCTGTTTTTAGTGTTTCTTACGTCCTATGGTCTTAAGATTTTCTGTAATGTGTCTTTGAGTACTAAGAAAAGCGATTGTGAATTAGATGTATTATTATTATTATTAAAATAAGACAACGGTGAGGCAATATAATCAATGTAAATGGTAATTTACACATTTGCTCCTGACATGTATACTCCATAAGCCTATAAAATGTATTTATTTATCAGGAAAAAGAGAAGCTCATCTTTAAGAAAGCTCTGAATGATGGAGATGATGACAATAACTGTGATAAATCACATGATTGATGTTTTGGAAGCATGATTATTGTTTTGATTCGGATGACTGTGCTGTTTTGGATGTTGTCTATGATCCTACGCCAACAGACAGGACAGAAGGATCCTCTTACAAGACAGCCGGTCACTTAACAGCAAGATTAACCAACAATCTACCTGCAAACAATCCCAAACCCAAGTTTAAAAAGATTAAACAACATCTGTAGTACTTCTCTGTCAAACATGGATGAAAGGAGAGTTGGAGAACCTGAAGAGGTAAAACTGAAGAGAAGAAAAAGACTCAGGGATTTAAATGTAAAAAATACATACATTTTGTTTTGCCCACAAACCTTTACTCTTTATAAAAGTGCAACATTATGAGCTGATGATGAGCAACACAAATACCCATCACACACACGTTATGTTGTTTGAAAGAACGGATCAAAATATCATTCACATACATTCAACAAAGTAACAACGACTTTTTTTTTTTTCAAAAATGCGCTTGCATAGCATATAGGCTTGCATAGCATTAGCATGCCATTAAACTAAAACTTATAATCTTAAATTTATTTTTTCCCTAGTAAATTATAAGCAGAAAGACAGTGTTATTTTAGCATTATTAATACACTTTTATATATTTTTTAAAATTTAATTTTGTTATGTACTTTTGTAATTTCTATTAGGTTTTTTTGTTTTATATTTCTATTTAGCTTTAATTTAATTTAATTTAATTTGTATTAATATTAGTACCTCAACTTTTTTTCAGTTATTTGCCTGTATTTCAATTAAAAAAAAAGATTTTACAATTGTTTTAGTTAACAATAACAATATGTGGAAACAGAATCACAAAGTCCTCCTCGTTCGTAGTGCAGGAGGCATGTGGGCTATTTTAGCTGAAAAAGCATGCAAAAAATGCACTTTTTAAAACTTCACCAAGAAATACACTTGGCACTTTTCATTCTGTTTTAAACGTACTATGAATTGATACAATTCTAATCTCTTTGTTTGTCTTCAGCACACTTATTTTCACCTTCCTGTGATTTTTTTTTTCTTAGGGGGGAAATCTTCATACAGGTTAACAGTCAGCATCTGCTTTAGGTGAGATCAAAGGTTAGATGTGGATATGCATATGGTTGGACTCACAGCACACAAACACAAAACTGACATGTTTATGGACCGGAGAAATTGACACAGTACTAAAGATCAGAACAAAGGACCCTGGGAAAGTTCAGAGGTCACTGACAGCTGTCGCTGCTCACATTAACACCTCGATCCTGATCGGACACGGTGGTCTCCTCGGGCACAGGTACAGGAAGAAAGTCTGTCATCGGATAGGTCAACTGTACAAAAGAGACAAACCTAAAGGCAGTTAGGGATGGGACGTCTGACTCATTTCAAATTGGAATCTGTTCAAAAAATTTCATTGTCACATTTCCCTGATCCATTTATTAACCCTTTTCTTTAATGCACACACAATAGTCTCTGATTTTTACACTTGCTGGGTAAATCATGTTCCACGTGTCTCCGTTCACTACTGCATGATCACACACAAATACACTCACACATTGTTGGGTCACATTGCCCTGATTCAGGCAGGAAATGACAGAAACGTTATGATGGGAAAATGTAAAATACATGTCAATCAATTTGACAAGCCTGTGACAGAATGCAAATGAAAGAGGCTGTCCTCACATTCTTGTGCATGTGTGTGTGGTGCATTTGGGCCTTTGGTAAAAAAAAAAAAAAAAACCTATTCCAAGCTGAGTCAGTGTTTGTAATTGTGTTTGTGTTTAAATTGATATTGAGCGAAATGTTCTCTTGCAGAGGCTCAAACAACATGATGCTCAGCTTTCAGTATCTAACCTCATCGCAAGACAAAAAGAAAGATAAAGCTATTGAGGTGAGCCCGCCGCAGACACTGAGAGAGAAAGAGAGAGACAACAGAAAGGTTAATGATCTAAAACACATTGGGACTCAAACAAGCTGACAAAGGCAAAAAATGGACAGGTGCTGGAAAATAAGTGAACATAAAGAAACAAATTGCACAGAAAATGCTCAATCTTTCCCACATTCTCTCTCTCTCTGTATTGATCTTTTTCTTTTGATTGATGAAGTCAAGCAGAGATGATAAACAGATGCTGATGGTTTTCTCTGTTAGCACAGCTCTGACTGCGATGCTAACATACTTTACACAGCAGAATAAGAATTTTGACAGAGAGGGATGGGTGAGGATGCATTTTAAGAGTGTGGAATAGAGACAGATCATTCTGAAACCAAACGTTTCTGAATTTCTGGGAATTGGATTTTGAAAGCTCAGCTGAACTCATCTCTCTGATATTCTCAGTGATGAGAGTTCTCAACAATTGAGTGAAAATAAATCATTTTTTCAATAAGATTTGAGCTAAAGAATGAATATTTATGATAACATGTTTATCAGATTTTCAAGTAGATTCAAGCAGAAGAGATCTCTTGCTTGCCTGCATTATCAAGATGGCCGCCAAACAATCTTAAGGCCTCGCTATACTGGTGAAGATCTTTTTAATACTTCACTTAAGGGTGAAAAAGAAGTTTGAAATACCTTTTCAGCAGTGTATTGTTAGCAAACATCCTTATGCCACCCACGCTGAAGAGATCAGTGTTTAGATGAATATGTAAAGCATCTGATCAGCGATGTGAATACCTGTGTGTATACACAAGCTGTGCAATTCAAATCTCCAGTAAAGTCGAGTCACGTAATGTTTATTTATATGCCACTTTAACCCCTTAACCTCCATTTCCATATGTGGTTTGTGTGATCTGAACCCCTTTTTCCACAATTTTCATACAATTTATGAAGTTGACATACTATTCAGAAGTAGTATAGGAAGTTTGGCAGGAAACACATAAAAATAACATGTATAATAATAATAATAATAAATAATAAGAATTCATTACATTTGTATAGTGCTTTTCTCAGCACTCAATGCGCTTTACATAAAAAGGGGAAATCTCCTCAACCACCACCAATGTGCAGCATGCACCTGGAGAATGTGACGCCAGCCATATTGCGCCAGAACACCCACCACACACCAGCTTATTGGTGGAGAGGAGACATAGTGATGAAGTCAATTTGTATATATATATATATATATATATATATATATATGTAACTGACGCTAAAGGGCTCCTAAAGTGTCAAATATTGAAGCATGGTCAAAGGTGACGCCTTGGGGTGAGAATGTGTTGCATATATATATGGGTATGATAGGGAGGTCATGATGGACACTAGGCAAATCTGGCCAGGATGTCAGAGAAATATCCCTACTCTTTCGAAAGACATTCTGAGATTTTTTTGTGACCACAGAGAGTCGGTTTAATGTCTCATCCGAAGGTGCTCTTTGACAGTATAGTGTCCCTGTTAGCATCGACAGTGAAGGACGAGAGAGGACCAGGCCTGGACATTTATGTTATGTTTTGTTTATCTGTGTGCGGCAGTCGTCTGTGAGAGGCTGGCGCTTTTACTTTAATTTAGTGTTTTGGTTATTTTTATATTTCCCGCCTCCTCCTTCCCTTAACAGCGAACTGTTACGACATTTTCAAAAAAGACTTAATTTCATATGATTTATAAGGTGTTTTCCTCTTGGGGACATAAAAAATGTGAATACATTTGGGAAGACAAATACCAGGACACACACAGTGTGTTGAGTGCTCAGTTAACGATGAAGATATGTCAGTGGTAGACTTTCTTCTAAACATTTCAACTGCCAAGTGTACAAAATCAAAATGTCTTCCTAAATAATCCATCTGCAACATCAAACCAGGTCTTGCAGGTCTGAATGTGAAACCACAGCAGAACACATTTGTCAATAGCATACAGGCCTCAGGATTGGGAAAATGATTTCTCAAATGGCTAAACCCAAACAAAGGGAAGTTTTGTCAATTAGTAAATGGAGTAAAAATGGAGTTAGAGGAGGTCTGATCGATCATTCCCTGTGCATACACAGAAAATCATCCAGAAACAGAGCAAGAAAACAGAGCTGACTAGAACTTCAGAAAATTATTTTGCAGAAACAAGGGACCGCAGCATTAAGCGGAGGACAGTGCAGGGGCCAAAATATAGTGATTCTTTTGAGGCAAGAGGAAATAAAAAGGGTGAACCATCTGAACAGTAAATTAAAGGATAAAGAAAGGACATGTGTCACTTTTCAAGCCACTGAATGTCAAATGACTTAATGAACAGCCATCAGGGACCACCATCAGGAAATATTAAAACTTTTCTGTCAGGATCATCTCAACAATGGCCTCATCAGATAAAGCTGAACTTGCTTCATGTCTGAACATCAACACCCCCAGAATCTCAGTGGAATGAATAATCACATTTTCATAATCCATAATATAGTGTTTTCCAACGATCCCAGATCTCATCAGTATCTCATTATAATGTCTCCATTGTCTCGTTGGAGAGTCGAGCGGCGTCTCGCTTGCACCATCTCAACTGAAAATATCAGAGATTCCCTGATGGCTCTAAGAGTGTTTTGTGCATGTGGAGAACTGTGTTATTTTGTTGAGCAGTGTAATTCTTTAAACCAATTACTCTAGATGCTCGACGACATGCAAGTGAAGTGAGAGAATCATCGAGACGGCCAAAGGAGAAGAGAGGGATGGAGAGAGAAGCCATCACTTAGGTTTTGAAGAGAGATAAAACAGAATGAGAGAGAAAAAGCAAAGGAGACGTAGGCTTGTTATCTAAGCATTAATGGCAAGGAAAGCCTCATATGCTTGGGAGCGGCCACATAGGCTATGAGGTGTTTCTCCCTCCTATCTGCTTCAATGTCTTGATAAATTGTTGTTTAAAATCCTGGATTCTTTTGTCTTTTGTAAGTTTAATAAAGAACTCCGTCTCGTCTTCTGCCCAAACATACCGGGCCATCTTTAATGAATGACCTGTAAATGTGAAAAAAAGTGCATAATATTAGTTTTTCGAATTGCCTAAAAAAAAAAAAAAAACGTATGCGAGCGTAATTTATTTTATTTATTTTTTTTTGCGATATATTGGTGTTTTTGTGAAATTGAATTGTTTCCATTGGGTGTATTTAATTCACACTTTTAATTTGCGCAACTTGAAGGGTAATGGAAACGCAGCTACTTTCAGTGTTCAGAATGAAATGCTAGCATGACTCCACTGCCTATTTCATAAAACAGTACATTAGTGTGTTTCAACATGTTTAATGTAGTAAATGTGTGCGAAAATGTCCCTTTACAAAAATATTTTAAACATCATCGCATTTGTACGAATGACCTGCCCCTGACCCTGCCTCTTAACCTACTCACTGAGGTTTAGACAAATCGTATGAATTTCCACCTCATACTTACTCATTTGAACTTGTACGAATTGGCCATGAGATAGTGTTGGATAATCTACATTCATTTTGAGGTGGTAGGGTTATAGTTTCTATAGCTATTATAGCAAAGCTATTTTGCTGATTAAAGTGTCCAGAGTTTTCATTCAACTGTTTAGAATTAGAATTAGAGCTGAATCATACTTGTGAGTTGTTCCTTGCAATAAAACAGTAAAATGGTTGGGTTTCAGTCTGAGACAAACAGACAGTTACTGTAAAACAGTAAAGGTAAACGTCAACACACAAAGAACAAAACGGTGTTGGATGAAGTACTTGCCTAAAATAATTTAAAATACTTTCACAAATGACTTTCCCCAACACTGTATATATATAGGCTTATATACTGGTACACACATACATAATAAGAGTAGCATGGAAGTATGCTACACTGTTCCGCACATTACCACAGTTGATCTGGGGTGAACTGATTTGATCTTCTTGACAATCATCATGAAGGAATGGCAGAGGCCATTTGGCTGAATTACACATGACAGATGAGAGAGTCTTTGATTTCACAAAGAGGTGGAGGGCAAGAGTGGGAGAGAATAATATTACTCAAGAGAAGAGAACAGACCTTCAAGACATTAAGAGGCAGGAAATAGCCTCACTCTGTCCTGTCAGGATCTTTAGAGGCTGACCCTTAAAGTGACTAAAAACAACCCCTCAAGACACTGCTGTTTGACCCATTTCAGAAAGTCTTGATGGTGTAAACGAACTAAATGAAAGGAATAAAAGATTGAATCACACGCACACATAATGTCTGGGCAGGTGCCCTCAGCTCTCTCTGGGTGAGTTTAATAGCACATATCCCCCGATAGGACCTTGCAAAGTCAACTTCTGAGGGAATTCTGCCATCTCAAGACATATTTCAGGTCATATAATGTTCAGTCTGAAAGCCACTTCACACAGCACAGGGAACAAGTGTACATCGATAACAATACACAGGAACTGGAGAGAGAAAGTACACAAAATGCAATTGTTAAAATACCATTATGAGGACCATGGGGTATGTATAACATTTATGAAGACACATACATAATATAATTTAATCATTTTTTTATTTTTATTTTTAATTTTAATTCATAAAAGCACCACAAAATTAATTTATCAGTAGTAAATTTGAGGGAAAATTACAAATGAGTATGATTAAAAATAGGCTATACTTTTACATTATGCACATGGAGGTATTCACTCATACATGTGTGTGTCATCTTACATGAAACTCATGAGTGAATAGGGATCAGTAAACAGAGACACTGAACACTGCTTCTGTCCCACTCCTTCCTGCATTTTATATTCCAATCATACACAAACACTCAGTGTCCACGTGGGTCGCCACTACATTCAACCTGAAAAGCCTATTTGATCAGTCTCCACACATTTCTGATGTCTGATGTATTTATCCCCCTCCCCCCTTTTTTACCTTCAAAAATCACCCTTGTGCATTTTAGCTCTTCAGGATTTTGTGTTTCAGCTGTGTATTTCTCTGAGAAGGTAAATCAGAGAGAGTATATTATAGGACTGTGTATGTTTAACTTTGCTCTTTGCTGCATACGCATGTACACACACACAACAAACAACCGCTAACAGCACAGCAGCGATACACAAAGAGCCTGCTGGAAGTAACCTATGCAGCCAGCATGTTAATGTCATCCAGCGTTAAGGAGTCGTGTACGTGCGTGTGTGTGTTGGTAAGAGTGTGTGAGTGTGTTTGCTCCTCAGCGTCATGACAAACAGAGGGCAGGAAGCCGCCCAGTGGCCATGTTAGATGTGCTGTTCTCCTTAGAATCGGAGAATACCTGCCGATCGCCCCCCACGGCGCTAATAAACCCTGTGACCTGCTGCTTTGCTCATTTCTGCTTGTACACTCTTTAATATGTATGCTGCCATTAAACATTAATGGCTGGAGTCAACTTTACGACAGAAGCTCCAATCAAATTCAACTTACTTAACTTTCTCTCATAAAGTTGCTATTTGTTTCACTGCGGCCTCATTATTCTGCGATTTACAGTCCACCAACATGATGCAGAGAGGTTTCTGTGTGGGTTTGGTTGGTCTATTTATGGAAATCTTCCAGCGTTAAATTCATGAAATGTGTGTGTGTGTTTGTAACAGTGATGTTTCATTTATCTTTCCCTCTATGACAGCAATGGGAACCAGAGCACAGCAGAAGTGAGGTCACCTTCCCATCTGAAACAACAAGGACATGTTTGTTGGGGGAGGAGATTCACAGGGAGTGTGTGTTAAGCGTTGAGGTCCCTCTGGATAACTGGTCCTGTTCTCACGGGGGTCTTAATAGAGTCTCGGGGGAGCGCATCCTGATCCGTTTACCTCGTGTTGTCTCTCGGATGCCCCTCTCTTACTGACCCTCTCTCTTTCTCTCACTCTGATGTGACAGATGCGACAGGTAAGAGAGATTGACGGCGGCGAGTAACACGGAGAGTGTCTGTGTTCACGCACGTTCCCAGAATCCTGCTGGGTTCTGAGTGGCAGGTCAGCTCCTGTTAGCTCCTGCGTCCTGCTGAACAAACAAACTTTTATAGGGTCGCAAACAACCTCCCTCACACTAACACATGAGTAAACATATTTGACCCCTCTTGAGTACCGTGTGAATAAAGGAATGTCCGCTCACACACATACATACGTTTACCTAGCTGTTTAAATTAGGACATCAATAAACTTCTATTGTTTTCATTCAAGGCTGGTTATAATGACTACAGACTTACCCACGCCCTACCCTTAAAATACAACTGCGAACATTATTTACTGGAAGACTGTCAGATTTAGTAAACTTCTGAGGGCAATTGACCCTTTGCTAACCTCTGCCTTCTAGACCAATACTTTAACATTTTTTGCCATTCACCTATCAGATAAAGTTTGGCTCTTCTAACGTACATTTATGGATTATCTGTCCGTCTGTATAGTTTTAGGTAAAATTTTATGGAAATATACCCAAAGATACAGTAATATTTTGGGTCACTTAAGCCCCTTTCACACAGAGATTCCAGAAAATACACGGATAATGTGACCCAGCATTTGTCCCGGGATTGTTTGATTTCGGTTCATTCACACTGCAAGTGATTTGCCGGGATCTGTGAGTGCGTTCACACACAACCCGTAAAAATCCCGGGAAGACACATGACGTCAGGATGAGACGTATAACGGACGCGTCGAAAACATGTACACGCACATACCGTTCCACAAAGCTGGTGAACGATCTCAGCTTCAGTACGGATAGTGAGGAGCTCCTGGTCTCTGCTTCGCTCCAGTTTGCAGGTATTTGTTCGTCCTTTCTTTGTTGATGACGAACACAAACTTTCTTCTATTAGCAACAGAGTCGCGCGATGGCACGAGCGTCATCACTATGACACACCCTTTACGGCATTAGTCCTGGCTTTTGTTCACACAGCGCGCGTTCCGGGACTGATTACGGCAATGTTACTAGGTCCCCAACCTGGAATCAATCCCAGAATCAATCCCAGGTCGTGTTTGCGCTCACACAGAAGGCGTTCTGGCAATTTCCCGGCAATTTCCTGGGATCAACTCGCTGTGTGAAAGGGGCTTTATAGTGACACAAGGCATACAAGTTTGTCCTCATTCCCAAATGAACCTAAAACGAAATAATTAAAATAGGCCTATACTGAAAAGAAACTAGTTGTTGCCTTGAAAACCTTAAAGATGGATGGATGGATGGATGGATGGATGGATGGATGGATGATTAGATAGATAGATAGATAGATAGATAGATAGATAGATAGATAGATAGATAGATAGATAGATAGATAGATAGATAGATAGATAGATAGATAGATAGATAGATAGATAGATAGATAGATAGATAGATAGATAGATAGATGCTCACATAAACAGACACAGTGATAAACACACACACACACACACACACGTTACAAACACTGTAGCACTGAATGATGAGGAATTAGGTGGCAAAAAAGAATGATAGATGTGAAGAACCTGTGATGATAGATGCACACACAGTGTCATTCACATTATAGGCTTATACTATAAATGTGTGTTTGGGGAGTGTTTAGAGTAGAACACTTAAATAAATTCTTCTCTAAATTCATCTCCATTTGCTGTAGCTGCAGAAAACGAGTGAAAAGAGATTCAATTATTTACGATGATGAAGTTTCAGCTGGAAAAGAAGCAATGGCTGATATTTTTAAATACATGAATGAACAATAATGAATATTTCAGTTCCTCTCCTTATTTCACCCTGCACCACACACATGGAGAGGTAAGTGGTTAAACTCAATCGGCATTTACCAAACTAGGAAGTGCAGAGATAAGCAGGATTACAACAACAGCTACTCGACTTGAGATGGAGTCAGTCTGTCAGTGTCTTTCTCCTAAGGCAACAGGAAACTTCAGACGAGATGGTGAACGTGGCTCTGAGTGACAGATGAGAACATGATAGATGGGTGGTGAAATAAGGAAGGGTGGAGAAGGAAAGGGGGAAAAAAAACAAACAAAAAAATACACCGTTTGAACCGTTTGGTTCCCATTAAAGTGCATTATATGGAGAAAAATGCTGGAATGTTTTCATCAAAAACCTTAATTTCTTTTCGACTGAAGAAAGAATGACATGGACATCTTGGATGACATGGGGGTGAGGGGCCTGTTGTAGTCCTGTCATACAAACCCTTATGTGGAAACGATTTCCTTGATTTTCTTTTTGAGAGTAACTTCTTCAGTTGCTTTCAAAACTGTGCCTTGATTTGAACTCATTTTCCTCCACTATTTTTTTTTTATGTAATGAGAAACTTCAAAACACTCTCAGTTTGATCCCATATTTAACATGTAACACCAGATGCACAGAATTGTTCATTTTACTGCACTACTTGCTATTACAAATACCATTTGGCAACTTGTTTGGTGAGTTTAGTGTTTTTTTTGACATGTCAGCAAGTTTTAAGCTAATGTAAGACTGTCAATGTAAATGACGCCTCATTTTGTGCATTGTTTCATTGTGTGAACTGACTGCTAGGTTCATATATTTGAAGTGTTCTAAGATGAATTGGATAATGATAGTTCTCTTTCACCCTGAAGGAAAGGTGTGGGTTGACTTCAGCATACACACAAACTCGTGCGGAAAAAAAACAACAACCTTTCTCACCTTACTTTTCCTCAGTAATGTGCACAGCACACTTATCACCACCTACACACAAAAAAACATGTTTCAGTCACAAGCTCTTTTATCTTTACACTGTGTTACAAGTTAACTTCTTTATGAGCAGGCTTATCAGCCTATTGTGACAGAAAGCGGATCCAAATATTAAATTTGTGACAGTAGGCCTACTTCTTTAACACGGCACATTACAGCAAATCCCAAAAGCTGCTACTTGAGATTAGCAACACATTTTAAGCATAATGTTGGTGTAACATGCTCTAGTTGAGCTGCAAGAATGTTTTAAAGCTGTTGACAGACTGATTGAGTTTAATTATTTCGCCCGACGTGTCGGGTTTGGTTTTGTTATGTCTGCGAGTCTGTTGGGCCTGATATCCGTCATTGAGGTGCCGTGGGGACTGGGGAGGTGCATGTAAACATGACTGACACGTGTATGGAGGTTAAATGCGAGATTAGAGAGTTCTCAAAGCTTTATGACCCTCACTTCCCCTCTGTGGGTTTGAAATGCATTGATCTTTGAAGGTGTATTCTTTTTGAAATGTTTACATTGTGTACTTCTGGGGGTCCAGATGCAAGATAAGCAACATTCACTTTTCCATAGTTTTCTGTCACCCATTATCACTTTCAGAATCTGGCTTAATGGATTCCCATTCAACTATTTCCTTTCTCATCTTCTCTCCTGCGTTCTGCTCCCTCATTGATGCAAGAGTTGTCAAAATTAAATCAGAGATTCAAGACTAGTCAGCTTGTTCTGAATTAGATATGGCAGGTTGTTAAACCAAGTCATCTGAGCACGGAGAATTGGCCAACCAACAGAGTTTGTGTCGTATATCTGATATTATTCTGCCTGACCGAAGATTTTCACGTCCAGCCTACAATGGTTACTATAATTATATTGTCACTGCTCTCAAAGGGAAGTTTAGAGACTTCAATCTTTGTCAGGCTTTTTTGATGTTTTTCATATATTGAAATATAATTTTACTGAGTGCTTCTCAACATTTTCAACTCCAAGACCCATTCAAAAAATTAAATAACCCATAAAAAAAAAAAAATTAAATAATTAGGCTGTCAGGAATAGATGTTTTACGAGCTGAATGATCTTCAGGGTTCCCACCCCTTTTAACCAACAAATTTACATGAATATTCCAGTTGTTTGTGATTTTACTGACTGAGGATATTTTTTTTCCCCTCGCAATCCTTTCTATCCAATATAATATTTTAGAGCTTGTCATAACTTGTAAAATGCATATTCTAGGGCTGTCTGTTAAATGTGTTATTAACGGCGTTAACACAAACCCATTTTAACGCGATTCATTTTTTTTATCGCAAGATTAAGTCTTTTTAGCCTAGCAAACTTTTTTTTTTGCCCCCTCATCAATATCAGGACCTCATTGATGGACATTGTGCGAGAGATTATTTGCTCCAAGTGAGAGTGTTAGTGTGAATTTGGACACGGTATTGTCAATGTTGTTTTCAATTAAAAAAACAAACAAAAAAAAACAACATTTGCACAAAGCAAGCCGATCCACTTTTTCATGTTTATAAGAGCATTACAATTTGAAAAAAAAATAATGGGACAAAAAGAAATCAAGAGACATTTAGAATAGATAAAAATGTGCGATTAATTGAGAATAATCGCGAGTTAACTATGACATTAATGCAATTAATCGCGATTTAAATATTATAATCGTTTGACAGCACTAGTATGTTCATTTATAAAAAATGTCATTGTCAATGGCTTTTTAAGATTTTATTAAGTCGCGTTTACATGTCTATAAATCAGACTTTTAAAATTACTGTATGTTTCCTCATAGTAGTTAAATTAATAAATGCCTTGATTTGTAGTTGTTTTTGCTTATTTTAATGTGTCTTATTCTTAATCATTTATCATCTTAATGTCTTGGCAAACACTGCACTATTTTTTTAGATTATAGTTTAAATATACAATTTAATTTATCTTTATTTTTACACATTCACACACACACACACACACACCATCAGTGGGTGCAGGTTAATCTCAATGAATTCCTCATTAAGTGTGAGTTTGTTTGGACAGATCAGACCGAGATAGAGACTCTTGTTGGTGCTGTGAAAATGTCCATGCTGACAAGCTGTCGTTGAGCTTTCCTGTCATCCCGTTTTGAGTGTTCCCCACACCTCATTTATCCATAACCCTAAGGGTCACAGGTCATTGTACTTCACCTCTTCAAACCAGAGGTCAGAGGTCAATACCTCCTTTCAGCATGGCACAAGACACTGTAGACATGCTTGTGATAGCAATTTGATCTAGATGTAGAGAGAGAAAGAGACAGTTAATGCCTGGTACAACCCTTAAGCATCCTGGTGGGGTTGACCAAATCTCTGAGATGGGACCTTTGGTGTTGGCATGGTAACCGCCATGGTAGCAGAATGTGGACGGAGTCACGAGGGGTGTTGGTGAGAAATCAGCTCCATAGCTAATGAGCAGCTGCTGGCAATTTCTCTGCAGGACACCAGACAGGCAGAAACAATATTTCAAACTCTTTCAAATGAAATAATATGATAACAAAGACTCCTGGGGCAATGTGTGTGTTCTGGAACGTGTTTGAACAGGGGGTGCAACTCCTCCTGGTGAATAATCACGCACTGGCACACACACACACACACACACACACTGCTTTCATACCTCTCTTACCACTGAAGAATGTGTTTAGACTATGCATTTAATCTAAAATTCATAATCCAGAGTGTGATCTGGCAGATGAGAAAAATAGTCTCTTAAGAAGCCATGCACACACTCATACTCAATCAGGAGCGTTTTGGACGGGAAGGCAAATTTTAATTATGGATGGATCAGAAGTTTTGAGTAGTTTACTAGTTTTCCAAAAATGGAATAGTTAATTATTTACTTTTTAGTTTATTTACTTATTTGTGGTGGTGTTTAATGTCAATGAATTTAGAGATTCCACATCTCAATGAAGATTTTAGCATGCTGATAACATGCTACCATTTAAAGCAACAATGTCAACATATTTAAGGCGAGACGTGGCCTTAAACATCAATTTTCCATGCAGTGATCAGTTTTAAGATTTTGGGCTAATTTACTCCATCAATATGTGTTCTTTCAAGCTGCTATTAAGAAAACGTTGAAAATATACAATAACATGCTAATTTCATTACATTTAGTTTACTTGTGGCAGTAAATTTTCAGGAAGTTATAGCATTCCAACGTGTCATACCGTGTTCCGTCTGTTGGCTGAAGTCTGTCATGACCGGTCTCGTTGGAAAGCTCTGAATCTTGCGCACAATGCTGTGTGACCCAAATATGGGCATTTCCTTTCAGTAAGCAATCTTGAATGTCCAAAGGGTGATCTAAAGCTAATGACGAAATCTCATTGGCTACTGCTGGTTTCTGCTAACGTGATTCGCTCAGACGCATCACGTGGTGTACTCTGCCAATAGGCTTGTTCGACTTCATGCAGCTCTGCGCAGACCGATCGGCGGCTGACTTGAAGCAGTGCAGAAATTTTGTCAGTGCAGCAATTAGAAATTTTGTCCGACTTGATGCAGCGCTGACTCCATATGACTGTGACGTATGCTGTCAAAGTACCGCAAGATCGATTCGAGAGTAGCCGGAGGACTCAGCCAGCGCAGATTCTCAAGAGCAGCTGCACAAGCTCTGATGATGTCACAGCTATTCCACGATTCGTCGGATTTACCACATGACAGCGATCACTCGCGTTTCGTGTTTATTCACACCTTTAGTTCCACTAAATCTGCCATGTTATTAAATAATCAGTTTTCACGTGCTTGAAATATTATTTATTATTATTACTAAGAGCCTGAGCATTTATTCTGTTTTTGAAGATTTTTTTTTCCAATAGAAATGTATTAAAATCCTTACTTAAATCTTTTTGCCTTTTTAAAATGCCTTTTTCTCAATTTTTTTTTTCATTCTCCAGTACAAATATCTCAGTCTCTCAGTACACCAACCTTTCCAGTTATACACTTAGCAGTATTCTAAAGATATTTTCAGAGGGATTTGTTAATAAATCATTCCTAGCCTGATTTATGTGACATTTTAATTATAAAAATATGGCGAAAATCGTTGTTTTTTTGTGTTTTTTTTAAGGGTATGGACAGTATATTTTGATTTCCTAATGAAAGCATGTATCCTGAAATCCCTCTGAACTTTCTTTTCTTTTTTTTTTTCATCTTGTGTGTGAACAAAATGAAAAAAGTATATTGCACCTGGCTTTATCATATGTTCAGATCCATCTACCGAAAATATGCAAAATTGTGCATATTTAATGAGATAAAGCCTAATTTGCATAATCGAACATACAAATTTCAAAAACTTATAATAATTTTTTTTATATACTTGTGTAAGTAATAAACGAGGAAGTTTCATGGTGATATCTATTATTTAAAAATGTTACCCTATTCACCTAGTGTCTCACCATTTTTTTTAATTCATTAAAATGTTAGCAGACCAGGACTGCCGCTGTACTGTGTTCTATATGTTGAGTTTGTGAAGTTTTCTTTGTGAGGGGACCTGGGTTAAAATCCTCTATACCTATGTTTTGTATGGTCAGCTAACATAACCTTAAATCATAAATATAGCAACAGAACTGCAGAAGGTTGCAGGGGAATATGACAAAAAAAAAAAAAAATCTTTGTAAATATTACATGCCTGGCTAAGTCAGTGAATTAGTTTGTGCAGGTGTCAGCATTTAAGATGACATGATGGACATTTGAGAGATTTAACAGTTTAATCATACCGAACTGGCTAAATCAGCTTTTTAGGTTGTTTTTTATAGGCTGTTTAGAATTAGAGCAACAGCAAATCTAAAGCCTTAAGTTGGTAAAATTCCAACTGTTCTGATTTCACTGTACTGGTGACTGTCAAACTGTTTTGGACTGGGACATCGCAGTGCCAGCATATTGTTGACACTCCAATTGTTATCATAAGAGTATGTGATGCAAGTCAAATATTTTATTATTCGACATGATGATGATGTAAATGGACGTTTTTTGGCTGTTGTCTAGTATCTGGCAGTTTTTTTTTCTCTCTCCCTGTTGCATGTTAAGTCTTTGCAAAGTCACCCCCTTCTAGACCAACGGTTAGATGTGATATGATGACAAAATAATACATTTACTGACGGCAAACAATTTCCACACCCTTTTTTAGCTTGCAGAGAAACGTTTCAGTTCCATTTCAATTCCATTAATTTGCATTGTGCTTTGTCGCAATAGGCTATGTTTTAAAGCAGTTTTACAACCCTAGAGAACAAGATAAAGCCAAGATTAAAACAATTATTGCAATAATAAGGGCTTTCCCACCGGAGGAACCTTGTTATAGTCCCTAGAACTAATGGCTGAAGTACCCGCTTTTTGGCATATTCGCACTGCAGGATCTAGGAATGATTTTAGTTCTAGGAACACCTATTGGGGGAACTACATTAGCTCCTACTTCATAGTTGGGTCTAAACCAGCTCTGTGGGAACTGCCAGTGACATAAGTGTACACATTGGGCATCAACCATAGGGCTAATGCTTTTTCATATACTGTCTGCTTTGCACTAGCCTATAATAAAATAATCATAATTTTAACGGGAAAAGACCATTTAAAAATGCTACAGTGCAAAACTGTTAATTGGTTAACAGGAAGTTCCTCATAATTTTCTTTTTTTTTTTTTTTCCTAATCAGTTATTTACGTTAGGGTTTTATGTTACAAGTAAATGTTGTTCAATTAATGTTTATTGCATTTAATGTTTATAGAAGACAACTTCTGATGATCTTTGATTCCTCATGTAACTCTGTATTACAATGGTACAAAACAGAAATATTTTTTTTTTCAAAAGGTTGGTTAAAAAAAAAAAATAAACAACATCAACAGATCATCAACAGATTTTACATCAACAGATCATCAACAGATTAAACATCAACAGATTTTAGAAAATGAAATATGGTTTATTACTGTAAATTTTATAAGTTAAGTCTGTAAAACCATTTACGTTCCTACCATATTTTTAACGGTGAAGTTCTGGCAACCACAGTTGCTGTTTTTTTTACCGTAAAATAGCGGTTTTATTTTTTACAGTGTGTGTAACAGTTCTATCTAATAACGTATTAGACAGGACTGTTTCAGACAATCGGCGACTAGTCAACATTAGTCAACATTTGAATTTGTTTGTAATTTTGTGCATCTCTAATTTTCAATATCCTGGACACTTCATCAATTTCCAATTACAGTCTCTTTATAGTTTTCTTTTCAACGCCCACTCTCTTCCTGAGTATTTTCAGTGTTTTTCCACTCATTTTTTGGCATCTTCCCTCTCACAGGGGCAACTTGACAATCTAGTCCGTGCCAGGAACAAGAGAGTGAGAAAGAGAGCGGGACTCCAGGAGCATTCATCTGTGATAATTAAAAGTCATAAATCTGTGATGGTTTTTGGCAATAGGCCTTTAGACCTGATGTTCTTCAAAGAAACAGAGACAGACCTCAACCACAGATGACATAGACACTCCACTATTGATTTTAAAGGCTCTTTGAAGTCCAAAAGATGTGGTCTCATAATGGAAGAAGGAAGTATATTTTTAATGTCTCGGCCTTCCCTCTCTCGCTTTTTTTTTTTTTTTGGGGGGGGGGGGGGTAATTGTCTAACTTTCTGTCACGGAGAGGGAGGGAAGGGCTGAAGTGAGGAAGAGAGCTGAAAGACAGGGCCTCATTGTTTGCACAAGGGCACCAGGGTTGAACTGACGTGTGCATTCATCTTTAATGTTCACGCTTAAAATATGAACCTGTGAGAACTGTGTTGACAGACACACACGTACCTTCTCTCTCGCTTGCTCCTTTTTTCTTTCACTTCACATTTGCATTACCATGCTGCCGTGTTGGACTGAGGGATTGCAGGCATCTGCTGGTTGGAAGAAGTGAAAAGACATGATAAATAGTGAAAGGAAAACAGTTCCAGAATTGGACGTGAAATAACAAAATATATAACTAAATCACCTCCCTATGTAATTTCCTATGTCGTGTCCAACCCTTTAAAAAATATGTCGTTTTTCTACAGTAAATGCTAATTCGTCAATATGAACAGATTTCCAAGTAGATTTGAAGAAATAATTCCTCTTGAGGTCTGTGTGTGAGAGAGAGAGAGAGATTCAAAAAGCCTGTATTGTTCGGTCATACTTTAATTATGCAGTGAAACATAGTGGAAGCACCTTTTTTTATTATTACTCTATAATGCAAAACAGTATTTTTTTTTTTTTTTTTTACTTGTCACATTTCAAAACGGTTTGTTTCGTAAATCTTTCCCAATGTGATTTAGAGAAGTGTTTATTCAAGGGTCAGGATTCACTACAACTTGCAAGCGTGTGTAGAGTGTCCACACATAAAATTAAAATTAAAAATGAAACCGAAATTTCAGCGGCTGAAAATGGGATTTTCGTTTTTGGCCGAAAGAGGGAAAAAAAGCTGAAAATATGACCCCCAGTGTTCAGTGTTCTGTTGTGACGTCCACAGTCTTCACACATACGTGCGCTTAAATCTGTTGCATAGACTGAGAAACTCTCTATATTTGTTACAGTGATATACAACAACTAATAAACAATCTGTTTTTTTGTTTTTTTTTGAGGAAAATAAACTATACAACTAATGCGGATTAGAACCCAGTACCTCCAACACACTTGGCAAAAGTTCTGCCTCTGGACCATTAAAGTTCATGAGGATAATTGTCGGATCTATGTATTTAATCAAGTGAAAATTCTCACCACTAACAACATGTATTAGATCTCATTAAATGACAAATTAAACACAATTTACTCGTATTCTATGTAACACGTAACGCCACGTCATGCTGTGCGTGAGTGGTATTTACGACAGTAACGTTAAATACAAGTACTCCACAGCGACTCTAGGGGCCGCTGTTTGACAAAACGGAAATCCTGTATAGTGTCTCTTTAATAAAAAGGTTGATACAATTATATATATATATATATATATATATATATATATATATATATATATATATATATATAAATAAGAAATTAATCATTATTATTTTTAAAAAGTAATTTCGGAAAGTGCATCCAGAATTTTTGGTTTCATCCCAGAATTTTCATTTCGGTGCATCCCTATATTTTACATTAAGACATTTCTCGTAAATATTTTCCTTTGTTATGCGGAAGAAAGTAATGCAGGTTTAACTTTGAAGTGGCATGAAGGTGTGTAAAGGATGACAGAAATTTCCTTTTTGGGTGAACTATCCGTTCAAATGTGCAGCAGCAAAACAATGGTCTGTTTAATAATTAGAATCAGAGGAAGAATTGACAATGGTTATTAACTTTTAAATTAGTATTTTATCGTAAAAAACACTAACATTTGAAGTCGACCTCAGGAAAAAAAGGTATATGTTGTGATAATATAGTTAACAAAATTACTCAAACTTCAGACAGTTTGAGGTCGTCAAGCCATGCAGCAACGTGTAGTGACGTGTGCTCTTATCTGTATTTTACAACAGCTTGGACACGAGAATTTAGTGCCAAAACTCAGTTGTATAATGAGCATTCTGACATAGGCCCCATACAGTAATTAACCCCCCATATCACCCGAACAAAGCTCTGTTATGTCCCTGCGCCAACAGAGGGTGTGCAGGATGGTGTGTCTGACAGAATGGGGTGATAATGATGATGGGGAAAGAGCTGCTGTATCCGTCTGCTGTGCTGTCTGCTCATAAGGGAATCTCTCCAGGACAGGTTCCTTGAAGTATCGGTATATTGCCGTTTTTCTTAAAGCACTTAAAGAGATTAGTTTAGGGCATCAGAATTTAAACTTTTATTGTTAGGATTTATTATACATCCGACTTTAGCGTAGATGCTTCTCTAGAACTCATTTTCACTTTGTCCATTGACTTCTCTTTAAAATCAGAAAATGTGTTTGGCCCATTAAAGTGTCTCTTAGGAGAGGAGAAGGATGCACACTGCATTACTGTAATTAAGAATGTTGTGAAAGCTGACATTATTAACAGTGCCACATAAAATAAGCAGTTACAAGCAGCTATTGGTGCCCTTGCTTGAAGGCTTAAAATAAGATTTAATAGGAAGTGTAGTTGTAAACATGCTATCAAATGATAATTTCGTTATTATAAAACATGCCCTTTCTGCTGCGTGCCCCTATATGTACTTATTATTTAATTCATCAATTTAATTGACAATTAACAAGTTTCCACATTTCACATGATTGAATTAAATGTGGGACATGTGTTCATGAGAAATGTTTTGAAATTATTATAAACAACAATAATAATAAGTATTTAATTTTGAGTATCTATCTATCTATCCGTCCGTCCGTCCGTCCATCTATCTATCTGATAGATCTCTTTGTTAAAGCTACACTGTGTAACTCTTAGTTTATTCTTAGCTATAAACACTTAGTTCTTTAAAAAATATATGTGCTCATTAATGTTTATTTACTTCGATCAAGTAATAAAGTATTCTCGTGAGTGTATAATACGCCATTGAAAATACATACGGGTAAGGGGTTCTAATGTTGGTCGCCATGTTGCCCCTCCATCTTGAATGTACATTAGCCAAAGAGGGACATATCCATTAATTCAAGCTTTGCCTTTCGCGTTTGCGTTTGAGTTAACACTCATGGACGAGGTCGAACTGGAAGCCATGTTAATCTTGGACTACATTGGCCACTGTATGAGTTAAAACGAAATCAGAATTGAGAGGAACAGAAACTAATGTTCCCTGGATGGCCATGTACCTTTTCACCGCTAGATCAACACATTCTCATCCCAAAAAGTCATATAACTGACGTCTTGGGAATTCTTTTGACCATACGTCAATATCCGCCATTTTAGGGACCCCTTAAACGTCAGTAGATGGCGATCCCGGGCCGTCATACTGACGCTTTACCTTTAACTTCAGTTAAGAGACGGGTTAGGTTTAGGGTTAGGTTTAGGTCTGGGGTGGAGTTAGGATCCCATAACCTCATCTACTGACGTTTAAGGGGGCCCTAAAAAGGCGAATATTGACGTATGGTCAAAAGACGTCCCAAAACGTCAGTTATATGACTTTTTGGGATGAGACTGCGCTGGCTAGATGGGGGTAAAAATTACACATTGCAGCTTTAAATACATTTTTGTATAAAGCTTTCCCATTGACACTAAGTGTGAAATGTTTTGAGTGAATTTTTTTTTTGATGTTGTTTTCTTGTTAGTGCTGTTTTCTTGTTAGTTTCCGTTAAGTCAGTATCTGTGGAATTTTTATTACTCTGCTTTGAACCATCTCTGGTTGATTGATCAATTTATTGCCTGATCGACTGGTTGACAGGTTGTTTTGTCAGGGTGTTAACTGTCCTTGTGAACCGAGACCTGAATTAGTCAGTTTATGAGGAATTCATGATGAGTCATGAGGTGCATTTGAGTGAAAGTAATTACAAACAAACATTAAAAGTTAATATAACAATCACAACGTCTGTGACAACAGGAGTCAACCTTAAATGTGTGTGTGTGTGTGTGTGTGTGTGTGTGATACAAAGGCACCACTGAAGGCACCATTAGGTTTTTTTTTTCTCCAAATACCCTGGAGGTTGGTTGAATAGATCTTTATCTTTTCAATCATTTACAATTAGTGAAGTGAAGGGCAATCATTTCATTTCCCTTTAACTCTTTTTATCTTCCCATCAGAGCATGTGCTGACGTGATCACATTCATTCCATCGCCACGTGGAAAGTCCCGCATTGTTAAATCTTAAATTCTCTCGCTCTGTAATCATCTGTTAAACATGATGTAATGAATCTTGATACTAGATAAGATGTTTCTATGCTTTGTTCAGGGGGGCACAGGTGTCACGAGTGGCATGTGTAAAAATAAATATTTGTCCATTGTTATGTTACTTATTTTTGCTGTTTTTATTTCATAAATTATTTATTTTATTAATCTTAATTATTGTTAGAAAATAACAAAAACATAAAGATGGAACTGTATTTATATTTCCAAAACTGAATAGAAATTGAACACTCATTTAACATTTAGTTTGACCTCAAGGTAAAGCAGCTCATTGACCGTGAATACTTTTGTAGGCCATGTTTTGAACACTATTGTGTAAATCTTCCTCATGGTTTCCTTTCAACCTATCTTTTGACTTCTTTTCATGTGAAATCAAACATAAAAACGAGACTGAGACACCATGTGGGTGTTTTATGTTTTTCTGACTTTGAATCTTATCAGTTGGGATGATCAAGACCGGGTATCAATAGACTGTCCACCATGCGTGACCCGCTGGCAGCAGCTGGAGAGAACAGAACAACCAGGCCTCGCATTTCAGCTTTTAATCCAGATCTGTCAGATGCTGTTAGGAACAACCACGTTAAATTTCAGGTAATTATCTTTTAACTGTATTTTTTTTTTTTTTTTTTAACACTCAAATGGATTTAGAATTGTGATTACTTTTAATGGGATTGTGCTATTTTAGTATTATTTATTTACTAGTATTGTTTTTATAAATATTTTGAATTAGTTTTTATTTTTACGTTTTAAATCTTTAGTCATTGTTGCATGATTTTGTCATTTATTAGGTTATAAAATCTCTATTTATTTTGGTAACACTTTATTTCGATGATTCACTTTAGACATTCTACTAACTAATATAGACTATATATAACTATATACATATTTGCAACTTTATGTCAACTAACTACATTATTATTTTTTTTAAACTAGCCTTACACAAAAATAAGTATACTTGAAGTGTAACAGTAATAAACTTTGAGTACACAACTAGTTTACAACTAAGTTTTTTAGTCCTGCAACTACAAGTGAATTTAGATTTGGTGATAGTTTACTTGTCAAATACTGTACTTTTAGCATGTTTTGTAGTTTATGAAAATGCGGGGGTGATGCACCGCTCTACAGTAATTTGAAAGTGATTGCAGTACCAGTTTTGGCCACATTGCATACAGTTCCTTTAATGGTGGGGAAAGGAAATTTTAACAAATTTGTAAGTACAGTGCACCACTACCTGTGGACTAGCCTAAACAAAAATTGGTTTCACTTTATTTGGATGGTCCCTTTAACACATTCAGTTTACTATAAGTCACGTTGTACCTACATCTCTACTAACTCTCACTAGAGTGTTAGTAGAGTATTAGTAGACTGGTAGGGTTAGGGTTAGAATAAGTTGGCATGTAGTTGCAAAGTTACTTATAGTCAGTAGATTGTCTGTTGGAGGAGCATCACAATAAAGATTTGGCAAATATTAAGCTGACCGTCTACTAATACTCTAATGAGAGTTAGTTGACATGTAGTTGAAAAGTTACTTATAGTCAACAGAATGTTCAAAAGGGACCATCAAAATAAAGTGTTACCCAAAAATTCACATACATACTTACATTCAGAATTAGGAACATGTTTTCTTTAAAAATGCATATTTTCAAACAATGCAAGTTTCTTAGACAGAATGTAAAACTGTGAAAAAAAATAATTTGATATATAGTCAATCAAAAGAGTAAACACAACTATAAGATTAGTTGGAATATACTTGAGTATACTTGGAAGTATCTCGATCAAAAGATTGAGTACAAGAATAGGCCAAATACTTAGTATATTTAACATATAGTCTAAGTGCAATTTTAAGTATACAAATACATAAAAATGTAAATAACATAAAATGCATTTTAAAATAAAAGAACTATTAAAATAAGTATACTAATAGCACACTTGAATAAACATATTTTTCAGAAGGGATAACAAAAAAAAAACCTTATGTTGTTTGTTATATCATTTTTGATTATTAGTGAATGTGGAAAACCATTTACTAAACAATGTTAACTTGACTTACTGCTTTATTTCGACTTTAAGTGTACACTTGTTAGGCACACACGGTTCGCATACTAAACCCACTTTTTAATTGTCAGCAAAAGACTGCCACTTTAATGAAATTGAACTCATGTGAACTCATGTGACTTAAGTACACAGAAAAAAAAAATACTTTCTTAAATCTGTTAGTGAATTAGTGTTTTTTCACCCACATGAATTTGCAGAGCCTACCTTTTTCCTTTAGCACAGGCCAAGTGTGTTTGCTTGCAGCTGCGTGTGTGCATACTTGCGGCCGTTTCTTTTAAGAGCCAAATACCATTAAAAGGCAGTTACAACAGATCCTCATCTCAAAAACATGCACAAGGGTTACTTAGACGATGTGTGTAATGACTTGTTGGGTTCCACTCTTGTTGATTGTTGCCATTCTCTATTTAGCCTTGAAGTTAGATTCCTCTGCCCGCACTCGAACACATTCTGTATGAATATTATGGAGGTATGGCGGTTCGGGAGGATTCATGGGGGAAATATTCTGCTCTTTGATGCTTGTTTAATGTGTTGAGGAAATACATACAAATGTGTTATTGTGCAAGTAACGCCGTGTCTCTTTCTCTCTCTCCGTTTCCTCCTCTGAGGCTTCCCTGTGGATGAACCATTGCACGTGGGGTGACCTCAACACATCGTTGAATGAATGTCTTGTGATTTCTTTCTTTTTTTTTTTTTAAAGTGTACATTTTGTTCAATAGACTTGATGGAATGCGTTGGATTGAACCATATCTAACAAAATTCAAAGTATGCGTTATTGACATTGTCAACACAAAGTATGGTGACCTCTTGAGGCCAGGAAAGTTTGAGTGAGGTTAAGGTGGTTCTGTGTACCTTGTTACACAGTAACCTAGATAAACAGAAGAAAGAATTTCTTGCTTGTATCACTAATATGTGCAACGAAACTGACACAAACCTCTTTGTACTTGTGCACTTTCATGTTTGCATCGGCAGACTTGCTCTGGGGCATGCTTTGAAAAACACAGAGTAAGCCTTATATCTAGTGTGCAGTCATGTTTTCGCACAGTATCACTGCAATTCAGCAAGTGATTTATTCCCTTTGAGAAATTAATTTCAAATAAAGTTCCAATGAGTTTTCTTGCACTAGTTCTAGTCTATATTGGTTGACACTGCATGTTTCTTTTGTTGTTAGTGGTAGATTTACTGTATGATAGCTTGTCCAACCAGTTCACTTGTCTGTTTGATTAGTCTTATCATGACATTATAATCACCTTTTTTTTTTTTTTTACTGTTGTAGATCGGTTATATCATTCTGTTTACCTGCCACTGTATGCTTATCCAAATATTACTACGAATATTAAGTAAATATCTTGTAACATGAAAGTAATCTGAACATATACGGTAGGCTTATAATCATCTGTTTGATGTTAATTCCTAGTTTTAACTTGTGTACCTCCAGTTAAATGGAGTTCCTACAAATAAGCTTGTTTGACACTCTGTCTGTTTTTATACATAATATGTGAAGTGAAATTTTGATAATTTTATTTTTTACGATAATATAAATGTTTGGGGTCAGTAAGATGTTTTTAAAACTTTTGGTATTCTTTTTTAGACCGCATTTATTAAAAATTCAGTAAAAAATAATATTGTAAAATTAAATATTATTTAATTTATTATTCTTTTAATTTAAAATCATTTCTCCAGTCTTTAGACACATGATCCTTTAAGAAAATCGGTAGTTTTCTCCAGAAGTCCACTTATGTTATAAGGGGTTTTCTTTTTTTGCCCCTTAAAAAAGGCATAGTTTTATTTTTTTTTGTAACGCTTCCTTTTACAGTCCAGGTACCCATACTATGTACATATTTTAGTAACTACATTTACTGGGTAATAACTAGTACTAACCCCGAACCTACCCCTGTTCCATGTACTTACCTAATATTAGCCAGTTGAACTGAAGTTAAACTGAAATGACCAGGGACCTTGTTAAAAATAACAAAAATAATCTTCAGAAGGATAAGAAGAGCAATGGCATGTGTTTATGGGATGTCAGTGCTTTAATATAAGTTTACCAAAGCCCTGTTTTTTTCACTCTTTGACGCGCTTTATTCTGTGCTTCTGGGAGACACATTAACATCATAGTTTGAGCTTGAAAAAAAGGAAAGAAGAATGAAATATGAAAAGCTGCATGAAATCCTTCATCCAATCCTACTAATTATCCTGACATGAGGAGGAACATAGCAGTATAATGACAGTGTACGTTTTGATCTCTGTGATTGTGTGTGTGTTATAAAGACTGGAGACAGTCCATAGAAAACAGCATTATGTCCCGGTCTATGGGATGTTAGTCACACATGCTGGAATCAGTGTCCAACAGTCAGAACCAGCTCTGAAACTTTGGGCCTTTTTCCCATTGGGTGAGTTCAAAAGAGTGTGTGTTTTTGAGGAAAACACAGAGCGATTGTGTGTGTGTCTGTGTGTTTTACATGTGAGACTCGCGTTGAGGCGCGTTGAGGCGTGTTTCTGTGCCATCTGTGGGTTCTGTTGTAATTAACATGTCAGATCTCTCTCTCGTGTTCAGTCTAGCTCGTTGTGTGTGTGTACTCCTATGTGGTAATTAAATGTTTTCTCACTGGATGAGTGTGTGTATGAGTGATAATTTAGATGTCATGTGGTACACATAAGCAGTAGTCATTTATGTGTTGGTGTGAGCTTGTCTTTAATTGTTGATTAGTGGGTTTTTGTGCAGCTTTACTAAACTTTGGAATCTCTTGAAGCGAAAATTCATCCAAAAATTCAGATTCTGACACCAGTTACTCACCTTCATGTTGTTCCAAACCCATTTGATTTCATTGGAATATAAATGGAGAATGTTTTTCAAAGAATACTCAATAGTCAAGCCAATAATAATTATTTCCAAGCTGAACAAATTAATATTTTTAAGTGTGTATTATTATATATTATAATTTATATATAAAAAAATATTTTAAGTAATTTGCTTTGGAAATTTGATGAGCCTGAGACCCCCTATTTGGAAATCACTCTCCTTTATGGAAAGTAGATCATATGACTTAAAAATCTTCAGAAATAGAGATGTACTTTATTATATTGGTACCACATCAGTATTATTCTATATTTTCTTTTTTTTAATGAATCAGTTGTGGTCAATAATGTAAATTTATTTTTGCATACTCATTTCTCCTATTTTACATTGAGATAAACTTTGCTGTTATCGAATAGACATTTAACCTTTAACAACAATAATTTAATGACACTGTTAAGTGTCATTTTAGCAAATCTCAAAATGAATGTCCACATTTCTTAGTGTACAATATAATGATATAATGCCTAAATTTACTTCAGCATTTAAAACGATTGCTTGAAGTCTGTTATTTGTTCCTTTATTTTGAAAATATGTATTTTTTTTTATCTTTGTATGAGAAACCAAGTTCTCAGAAAGGAAGATTATCATTGAATTATGATCTATATTTAAACGTTTCCTCTCATAAAACTATCATACGGCTTGGAATATGGTACTTCCCTCTTGCTTTCATTGTATCCATTTACAATCACGTTCCACATGAAGTCATTCAGGTTTGGAACTACATGATTATGAGTAAATACTGAAAGATTTAATATTTTTGGCTGAACTGTCCCTTCAGAATCTCAAGATGTTTTTGTGTACTCTCAATATCAGTCAATGTCAAGGTTTCAGATGTAGACGTTAATGCCAAGAGCTGGTTGTATTCAAATTGTCATGTTGAGACGGTTTCTCCTTCTAATCTTCATCAGACCAGGTGTTCCCTCAGTAATCTCTGTCTCTGAGAGCGTGATATATTGGTAAAGCTCTCTTTTAGCTATAGCAACTGGGGAACTGGGAGTTACTAGCTGTCATAGTTTGGCGCATTATGAATGCTTTAGCATTGGCCTAATAACTAGCTGTCAGAGTTGACCACCGGCATTAAGTGATCTCGCTACAACAGCAATTTTATGGAGTCTATAATAGTAACTGTGTATCTTGGGGCAGAACATTCCCTTATTGACTTTTAGAAGATGTCAGAAGACAGGAGATTTGTTAATAGTGAACATGCCAAACAAAACTAACAATAACAGAGTACCATACTGCCTTGTTTTGGCCATTTTTAGAGATTTTACTGGGAGATTGTTCATTTGTATGTCAGGTACTACTCATATTTTGAATCATAACCATCATAAATAGTGTACTAAGTCTACAATATGATCGTCAAACAACAGTGATGTTATCATGCTAGCTTGCAGGCACGTTTTACTGCTCACAAGCACTAGCTGATGAAATATTTAGAGCAGAGCTAAACTAGAAAGTCTGTATTCACTATAGACATTTCAACGACTTTCCCGTGGCTTTCGAAGATTACTTATATTAGGTGCTTTGGTCTACCATGACCGTGGGAACCCTGTGGATTGTTTCAGATGCGTTACATCAGTCTGATTGTATTATGAGTTTCTATGCTTCCTTATTTTGTAAGAAAACTAGCCCAGAGATTTGATATTTATCTCCATTTACAGGCATGTACACGACGTTCCCGCTTTGAAGTGCTTATCTCTGGCCACAAATACAAAAAGCACAATGTTGCCGATGCGAGTGATTTTATTATTTCCGAAGTGAGAGAAGTTTGAAAAATGGAAAAGGAGAATATAGTGACAGTCTGTTCATCTGAGAAAGCTCATTTATGTAAAAAAATGCACTCTTCATGACTCCAGAATTTGTAAAAAGGCAGCCTTTGACTATTTTCTCTCTTATTTGTTTGTGTAAACCTATTACACTCTTCTGAACATAAAAAAGACTGACATATCCATCTCTTATTCTGTAGCCCTTTGGTCCTAAAGTACTCGTCTTATTTGACAGTAACAGAACTTGGTGTCGTCCCAGATGCATTTCTGTACCATCTTCAGAAAATCACTAGACATGTCTTATCCACATTTAATGTTCAAATATTGTAAGGGATTTCTGACTCAAACAATGGTGAGAGTTTGTAAACTAAAATTAAATATGTATAGTATTTATATAGTATAGTAATTTTAGCCTGGAGTATTTAGATATTTTTTTCCAAATCATGCAGCCCTAGATTTTAACCTCCCAAGACCCAATTACAATAAGTAATAGAGTTGTAAAATACTTTTTTTATGCTATTCAGAGTGTAAATGAACTGTTTTTTCTTTTAATTTTCATTAAGACAAACACCAAAAATCAGGATGCAGCACAGAGTGTATATGTAAACGTAGAGCTGCATCTGTGCGTTGGAATGCCATTGTTTCCATTACTAGCTTAGCTAAACATCACACAAGCATCTTGTCATTAAAAACCCATTTCAACATCACGGGTGACGATTCTCTCTTTAACCTTTGACCTTTCCCACCGCTGTCACTAGCATTGCTGGGCACAGTTAGCATCCTGATGATAAGAACGTTCGCACTTAACATTTTTTTCTGCAGAATGACAGGAAAATCGTTGTAGCTGTCAGTCATTTCCTATTCCGTGCTGGACTGCCAGACCATTGACCCCTGACCTGTGAATAGATCGCAGATGCGAGTTGTTAGGAGGTTATCCAGTAGTTGCGTGTAGGTTATCAGCAGGTTTAGTGCAGAATGGCAGACAGAAGCCACACACACGCACTCTAATGAGAGAGAGTTCAGTTAGTGTGTATGTAAGCGATACGGGCAGAAGGTTGTTTACATTCACAGTGATGTTCTGATTTAAACCCAATAAGCTGCCTACATAGGCAATATTTCACAGCATCATAACAAAATGATATTTTATGTACTGGATTTTTGTAATGAAAGCTGGAATTTTCTAATGAAAATATTTATGAAAAACCTTCCAATGGTGGCATTTAATTGTTTTGCATCCTTAGGGTGTTTTTTTTTGGGGGGGGCGGGGGCAAAAAAAAATTGTAAAGGTGTGGTCACATTTGTCATTGTGCAGTGAATTTTTGTGGGGAAAATCCAGTTACTTCAGTAGGAATCCACGGCATCTGGAAGTTTACGTGATTTACATGAATTTCGGGTTTCAGATCGGGTTTGATTTTCTGTTTTTTTTTTTTTTTTGCATCCATTGTAAGCATTTAAAACACCTCAAATCATTGAGGTGTTTTAACAATTCAGAGCCACCGAATGACGAATACGAAAAAAACAAAAAAAAAAAAACAAAAACACATAAGTGTTACAGTGTGCAAGGACCTTTACTTGAAGGTAGCAGTTAGTTTTGTTAGCAGTTTTGGTTTTGATGTCTTCACTATCTCCTAGTGGTTGCGTTCCAGTTGACTGTTAGTTGTAACAGTTGTATTTCCTCTCGACGTGGCCACAATTTTTCGGCATGACTTACACTGTACCTGCATTTGTGACATGTCTTCTCTCTTGAAGCCAAAATATTGCCATATTTCAGACGTACATTTCTTTTTAGGCACAAGTTCCTCACTGTTGTCATTTTCCTTGCTTCCCGCCATTCGTTTTTATTTCCCACTCTCTACCTAGGTTTCCCTTTGGTCCCGGTCTAGCGAATGGCATACCTACTGGGGAGGTGGGCAGAAAGATGCAAGGCCCCAACTGATTGGTCAAATTTGGATAAACAACCTATACAGGCAACACATAAATGCTTGGCACATACAATACATTTTATTTATTGCACCTCTCGGTGACATGGATATCGCATGTAATATTATTGGGATAAAGATCATTTTTCAATATTGTGCAGCCCTACTTTTGGCATAGCACTATGCTAATGTCAAACTCCACTGAAATCAATTGCAAGTTTGCTGTGTGGAACGATATTTGTGTGGGTCACAGTCTTGCAAATGATTCCACTTAACCACACTGTAAAACTCCTTCCTCATTCAAAGTTATGTTTGTGTCTGATGTGTATGATAAATCTTTGTTCCGCTCCGCTCAGAAGGGAAGCTTGCGCAGATAAGATCCTCTCTGTGTGTCGCTATTGTTACCATGACAAACAGAACGACAGTGCCACGATCGTTATTATCATTATCAAAAGAGGGTTTGATTACCTGCTAGCGCATACTGACTGCAGCAGCTGTGGCATCGTGGGATATCAATGAGACACTCTGAGAGACATATGAGCAATGCACTCAATAGCAGGATAAGAAAAATTACATCCGTAACAGATAATGCTTTATGGAAGCGCTGAAGATCGAGATACGGGCAATGACAAAGCATGAATCCCACACTGAAATGACTCTATAAGTGACATTTAAGCACTGCTTCAAATCCTAGTGAGCTGCCTACATAGACAGCTGCCTTCTAAGAGAGTATGTCAAGTATTGAAACGTGTAAGTGACAGATTTACACACATGCATCAACTGTGTGACTAGGGGGTACACGATATGACAAATCATCATATGAATTTTTTTTTCAGGCAGGATCCTGATCCACTATTTTATTACAATTATTTTTCCATGTTGGATTGTAGGACTGTTTTGCAAGTCAATGAGCAAAAAATTAGCCTTACAAGGTAATAATAATAATAATAATAATAATAATAATAAAAATAAAAAATAAAAAATAAAAAAAAATCACAGACCATTTCGACCAAAGTAGGGGTGGGTGATATGACCAAAATCTTTTTACTTGATTTTATCTTTATTAAAAATAATAATGAACAGCCCATTCTCACTCCCAAGGCGTCACCTAACTGACGCCTTGGGAAGCATTTGGACATGCTTCAATATCTGACGCTTTAGGCGCCCTTTAGCGTCAGTTAAATGACGCCCTAGGATCGCGTGTACCCTACCCCCACCCCACACCTAAACCTAACCGCGTCCTCTAACAGACGCTTTCCTTTAGCGTCAGTTAGAGGACGCATTAGGATCGCGTCATGTAAGTGACGCTAAAGGGCGCCTAAAACGTCAAATATTGAAGCATGGTCAAAGGTGACGCCTTGGGGTGAGAATGCGTTGTAATGAATATGCAAATTACAAATAATAGGACATTTACAATATATGATACAAATGTAATAAACATTAAAATTTTTACAACTATAGTAGATCATTTAAAAGTGGTAGGAAATTGAATAAACAAATGTAAAAATAAATTATCTACATAAACTGTATGCATTTTATATACCCCTATTACAAACTCAATTGAATTTTGTCAGGTTTGGTTGGACTTACTGATCAAATGAACAATGAGCCCAAGCAATAAAGTCATCTACATAAATAGTCACTGAATGAATCATTGAACGAATCTGTTTTTCAATTTTTTTTCCAATATTCACCACCTTATCACTCCTCTCTTGGTTGTCTTTATAGAAATCGCTGCAAATAATTGAGTGCCTGAGTGAACATGTATAAATAAATTCCAGTGACTGAATCTCTACCAGTTTTAGACCTTTTTGCAAACCTGTTTAATCAGTTAATTGTCAATTCTGATTCCATAGAGCTGAGAAAAACACAAACAACATGATTGCCTAAACATTGCTATAACTGAGATAAGTTAGGCTATATTTTACTGTGTACAGCAGTAGTCCTTTGGGAAATACATATGCCCCAGTAAAAGTTTTTTTGAAATGACAAAACTGTTCAAAATGAAGATACACAGTATTTAGTTAATGTGATGAACTGTACTTCTGGCTACTTGAACTGACTTCATATATCCACTCAAAATGACCTTGGCATCAGTTATACTTTAGAGAATGGAGTTTTATTATTTTCTCAGTGTTGATTGTGCATCTGAAGGTGAATTGAACGGTTGGTGGTGTGCATTTTTCCCCAACAAATGCTGTTAGTGCAGAGAACAATCTATCCACACACACACACACACACGCACACACACACACACACACACACACACACACACACACACACACACATTCCAAAGCGGATAAACACAAAGGAACTAAGAAACGGCTGTCCAATTAGTGTCATTGTTGTCATTGTAATTCCAGCTGTGAAATTACACAGATTCTTCATTTATCTCACCCTTTCTTCTCTACCTCTGCAGACGTGGCCAATCGCTCTGTTTCTTTTGTCTGCTCAAATCATCCTGTGGTTCTAAAGCAGGATGGGCCCAAATCACAGGGGACGAGCAGCAGATAATGAAGTCAATCCTCTCTCTGTCTTTCAATCTCCGGTTCAGTTTTTCTATGCTATGGCTGTTTTCTGACTTTATTTCTTTCTCTCTCTCACTCTCTCTCTCTCAGGCATGCATGCACACACACATGCACGTGCACACACACACACACACACACACACACACACACACACACACACACACACACACTTGTTCAATCCTCTGCTGCTCTGTGCTGAATAATTTGTAATTTTTTTCTTTGGCTCACATATTGTTTCTTTTTATCATTATTCTCGTTCTTGTAACATATTGCGCACAGAGACTTTTGTATACACTACCATTCAAAAGTTTGGTCAGCACTTTTTTTTTGTCTTGAAAGACACTTTTATTCAGCAAGGATAAATAAAAAAAATATTTGAACAAAAGTGGCAGTAAAAACATTGTTACAAAATAATTTTGTATTTCAGATACTGTACTTTTACCATCATCAAAATATCCTAAAAAAAGTATTAATTTACACAAAATAATTAAGCAGGAAAACTGTTGATGATAATAAGAAATGTTTTTTGGGCACCAAATCAGCACATTGGAATGATTCCTGAAGGATCATGTGACACTGATCATGTGAAATAAATTACATTAAAAAATTATAATAAATAAATAAAAAATCTATTGGAATAGAAAACTAAATTGTAATAAAATTTGCAGTATAAATAAATGCAGTCTTGGGGAGCATAAAAAAAAAATTCTGACTGATCTCAAACTTGTTAATGGTAGTCTAACTACAGTTAACATGAAGATTTAAATGGTTAAAAGGTTTTGACATTGTAGGTTTTTTTTTTTCTGTGCTCTGTTTCAAAAAGTTTATATCTGATCATGTCCTCATATTTGATTTCACCTCTGAAACCTAACTTTAGTAAATCACTTGAAATGATACACCTGGTTCCTGGTGAGCTGTTCCTGTTTTCCTCCTCCTTCATTTTCTACATCTTTTGTTCTCCATCTAATTTGTGAAATTTCTAGAAACTCCTCATTCTTCTCTCTCATATTACACTCCTCAACAGACCGCCATGACCAAAATGTGTTCAGCTACCATCCCAAGACATTTGAGGAGGTAATGTTTGCAACTGAAGTGTTGCACATGAATGTGGTCTTTTGTTATTTATAACTTATTCAAATGTATGATGTAGAAAGTCAAATGTAATTGAGTATGGGAACTGATGAATAAATCTGGCAGGTTTAATGTAGCTTCAGCTTTTTGATAATTGAACAGCTTTTCCTGCTGCGAGAGCGCAGTACTTGGTTATTGGAACATTTCCTCCTTTATGCATTTGTTTGTTCTGCTTTATTAGTTTCTTCCTTGGAATGCTGTTTAGTTTTCATTTTTCACAGCTGCCTTTCAGTTTAACAGGATGAATAATGAGAATTTAACTGTTTGTTTTATTTAAAAAAAGTATTCTTTATTTGAATAAATCACAGGTAGCATCTAATTACAGGGCACATTTCTTATGAAGCCAATTATTTCAGTCTGTCTAAAGCTAGAATATGCAAATTCTGTATTTCATTTTTCATATTTGACAATATTTTCTAAAATAAAACTAATGGCAAACAAAAAAGGGCACCTGTTATGCCCCTTTTTTACAAGATGTAATATTGGTCTCGGGTGTCCCCTGAATGTTTTGTGTTTCAGCTCAAAATACCCCATAGTTAATTTATTATAACCATTTGAAAATGTCATTTTTGGGGCCTGTTTTAAAATAAGCTGTTTTGGTGTGTACGACTTTAAATGCAAATGAGCTGCATATCCCTGCCCTGCCTTTGGATGAGCCGTATGGCATCATCGATGAGCCCTTGATACCTATGGCAGTCGGTTTAAGCAGAAGGGCTGAGAGTGAAAGACCTGCTGTTTTGAATGTCATTCAGCCGTACATGTTTAAATCGGAATATATAAATAGTCTCTGATCAGACCCAGATGACGAAGAGACTCCGGCAGAATAAACACAAATGAGAATGGACCAGTACGTCTCGGTATGGTTATTTGATACATTTATGTACTTATAGAGTTGTAATCAAGTCCCCTTTGAAATTATGGATGTGCAGCACACACACAAACACTAACAATGGAGCAATTTTTTGAAACTACATACACATACTGTGATAAAGTTTGCTACGTACAAGCGAAATTACATTTATGCAAGGGACCTGTTGCATCATGTTAACATTACTTGTCATACAGGTGCTTCTGTGGCAAATGTGAGAAGATGGTTAACTTTACAAAACAAGAACATTTATGCAGTTTTTAATACAATATATATATGAAGAGTTCAGATGCAAAAGCCTCTAAATGCCATTTGAAATTGTCTTCTTTAATGATGATTTTTATCAAACTTGTATATTTAAGTTCAGTAATTTCACTTAAATGACAATGATAATTACCTATTAATTGTTATTTAAGTGAAATTACTGAACTTAAATATACAAGTTTGATAAAAATCATCATTAAAGATTAAAAATTTCAAATGGCATTTAGAGGCTTTTGCATCTGAACTCTTCATATATATATATATATATATATATGTGTGTGTGTGTGTGTGTGTGTGTGGTTACACTATACAAACAAGTTTTAAATTATATAGACAGACATCCTACGACGACAACAACTTTAGACGCATTTGTTGTTGAATTGGCTTGCCATCGACTGAAATGACCATTTGCTCAAAAATCATAAAATACAGTTACTGGAAGTGACGGTGGATCGCAAACAATAGACGACGGTCCACAGTTGAGGATTAACTTTGAAGCAAGACCTGCTTTGAATTGACCCTCGTTCACAAAACAGTCAGTCAGAAAATGATTCGCTCAAACATAAACTTATTTACGAAGGAAAGGCGCCACTTAAACTTCCAAAATACAACACATCCAATGTGTTTTTAGTTGCTCTGATGTCGCAAATAAGTGAAAACTACTATGTATGTCATTATTACATCCATTATCCATTATTACATATATGTTTCCAAGAGACATTACAGGCTGTCGTTGAAACAATGGAGGATGGTGTACAGATCACCGAGGGTGGGGTCTATGCCACAACCACACGTCAATCCAACGCCCTTGCTCAATTTTACGTCACAAAGCGTTGAATCTTAGAATGGCTCGTTCTGAGACAGTGCATAAGATTTAGGCCTATTGAGATTTAAAAAAAAACACTGGGTGGATTTCTTATCATTCTAGGATGATTTTGCTCACACACTGCCAACACATATTTGTGTTCAAACACCATGTAAAAGTGAATTTTGCATAATAGAGGTGCCCTTTAACTATGAATTGTGTTTTGACAAAACATTTTGAGATTGTCTGCCAATTGACAGAAGTGGGCATTCCACATCAGTGTTATTTTTAGTAAATAATGTCTAACTTCCTAAAGTATTGATTTTATGTTAAGAAATGTGTACGTTTCATTTGCTGTCATTAAATTGTATTAAAGCCTTTATATATCATTGAAATTATATATGCTCTCAGCTTTTTGAAAAGCATGATTCTCACCAAGTCTGTATTTATTTTATCAAAATACAGCAAATGTTGTAATAGGATTACAATTTAATGGTTAACCGTTTTCAATTTTAATATATTTTAAAATGAACTTAATTCATGTGATGCAAAGCTGAATTTGCAGCATCATTACTCCAGTCTTCAGTGTCACGTGATCCTTCAGAAATAGTCTAATATGATTATATGTTATTCATTATTAATAATTATATCAATGTTGAAAACTTATTCTGCTTAATATTTTTTGTGGAAACTGACACTTTTTTTTTTTTTTTTTTTTTTTTACAGATAATTTGACAAATAGAAAGTTCAAAATAACCAGCCCAAGGTGACGCCTTGGGGTGAGAATGCGTTGAAATAACAGAGTTTATTAGACATGTAAATATTTCTGATCATTATAAAGGTCAAGTTTGGCTTTGCAATTCAGTAAAATGATTGATTAAATCGGCTAGCGGTTGGAATACATCTATACTGTGCTTACTGACAGAGAGAAGTGATTCATTCTCTTTGCTAACTGTGTACTGTTTAGTGAGTGCAGAAAGCCATTTTAATTGTAATGGCTCAAAATGCACTTTTTTATTAGTGGTTAAATAAGGCATTTCGTTATTTGTGGTTGAACAGGCACCATGTAAATGCTGAGCATACGCATGATTAATGATGTGGAAGGCTCGGAAGGAATATTCTTTCCAATTTCCCTCTGTTTTGACACTGGATTTCTGAGCTGTTCTGCCGCGTTTCAGATTTTTCCCAGCATTACCCGAGGCAGTTACATTACCCCATCTCGATGTCCCAGTGGCGGTACATGTTCTTTCTGAATGACATGTTTATGTGAAGAGGAACCAGAGTCACACGCAAACACTCTTTACATTCTTTTCCTGCCCAACACACACAAACATATAAGACATCTTGTCTCGTTCTGTGTGTATATTCATGTTTAGTGTGTGTATTTACTGTCCCACTTGCATAAATATTCAAACATCACCGATTTGGTCAAATACGAGAATTCTGTTTGATTTTGTAATTGCACATTATACATCGCAAAGAATGCGGCCCTATTCCAGGGAGCTTGATGAACTTCGACCCCTTATTGCAGTTCTCAGGCATGAAACACAATGAACATGATGACAACCTCTTAAGCAAAAAATGATTATTATTATTATATTTAAGATGGTTTTATGTTTGACAGTGTAAAAATGTTGACTTTACAGTAACGGTGCAGAAAATATAGTTCGACTTTTCTTGACAGGCCAGTGCAGCACTCCTGAAACTCCACTAATCCACTACTGCAAGTTTAATAAAAATGAATTAATGACTCATGTCTCTGTCCCCTCCATCATGTCTTTCATCTCTGTTTTCTTTGATGTAATTTCCTCTGTTTCTCATCCTCCTCTACAGCCTTATGTCTGATTCTCTCTCGAAGGGGTGTTCACTTTGACAGCGATTTGAAGTGACAAAATGACTAGTCATTTATTTTTAAAGAGACTTTTTGGTGATGTGAACTTTAGGCTGATGAGCAGTGAAAAAACGTGAAGATCTTGTGAGCCACAATGTTCTTTACTGATACTTTAGTCAACTGGAGGATTTTAAGGAGGTCAAAGATGAGGTGGAACAGATGGCCAATAGTGTAGTTTAAACAAAACATTTATCCATGCAGTCCTATTGGAATCCAGAGGAAGCATATACAGCGACTATCTTCTTCCACAACCAGGCACTGCACAGTGTTTTGTATTGCTCGGTAGCTTGATCCGATTGTCATCACAAGGTAGGCATCTATGTTATTTAGCTATGCGTGTAATGCGCAAAACGGTGGGATGGGCTAAACCGGCCGTGTTGAAGTAGGCGTCGATCCTCTTTGACGTCATAGTTCCCCACTTTGAAAAACGAGTCGTTTGCTTTATTGGACTAACAAGGACGTTTTGAGTTCTGAAACTTACAGGATATTCTCATAATATGATGACCTCTTAGATGTCAAAAGCTCAAGGAAAATTTGATTTCTCAGTTCATCACCCCTTTAACATCCAAAAATGAAACTACTTTAAATAACGCCATTATAACACCTCAACACAGGTGAGAGTGTGAGCAGAAAGGAAGAAATTCAGCTTCCAGGTGTAGGAGTTAATTTTAGCAGTGCAGTGTGATGTTTTTCCCAGTGTCATATGAAGGCTTTTCACATTCGTCGCCGGCTCCCATGAGCACCTGGGTAAGATGACAATCTTTATTTATCTGTCTTGCAGGAAGTGTGTTTTCGTAAAGGAGAGAAGTGTTTGTGATGGACAGGTGATTATTTGAGGAGCAGCTAGTGTCAGTCTCTCGATTGTCAACGCCAAATATTTATGTCTCTGGCGGACAGCCTCCTCTCCAGCCGATCTCCTTTGTAGCTTAGGGTCAAAAGGTCAAATGTTGTGGGAGTGTTTCCCATAATCCTCCCCCCCCCACCTACTTATATTCGCTATTTTGTGCACTGTTTCTCTCTTTCAGCTTCTCTCTCATTTGTTTGTGTCAGAGTAAATGTCGTTCTCGCACTTCCAAGAAAGAGAGTAATGAGATCAGTATAGGCGTTTGACTCATGTTACAAATATTAAACACACAAACAGTCTCATACCCGTCTTGTCATGATCACTCTGATGCACACCCGTATGGACACACTGGTTCTTCCTCTCTCGCTGGGAAAGGAAAGGTGTGGTCCCTTGTTTCTAAATAAGACCAATGGACACTCTATATATAGGTGTTGTTTTTGGTAAACACAGGAAGTTGAGTCATGCCAGTCAGGCCTGTTGTGTGTGTGTGTGTGTGTGTGTGTGTGTGTGTGTGTGTGTTCATTCCATAGAGACCTTCACTTCTCAAACCACAAACTGATAAAGCTAAAGATAAAACACACAAAAAAGTGAAGTCAACACAAAGAAAGTCCTCGGAATGTTTTTTGTAGAGTGTGAAAGACATGGGATGACATGCGAGAATGTTAAAGGCCCTTTTTTTGGCTGACCTTTGACTTGAAAAAGTACATGCGCTCTCTTTTTTATAATATAGCATGTTTTGTGGAAATTAATAAGAATTAATTAAACAGCAGTGCTGTTGGATGGACGCTGTCTCTGATATTGTATTGAAAAGATTGTTTGACTCATAAAATATTGAATTAGTATCATTCAATTATTGTTGGAATTTTAAACTGACATATTGAGAGGATAAACCCCTGCTTAAAATATAAAATAACATCTAAAATTTTTTTATAAATAGTCATTTTATTTTTTATTTAGAATTGAAACAGTTGCATATCAGTCTTTAAAGAAGGGGAAATATCACTAATGACGCAGCTAAATGTGGCATTAATTATAACAGGTTTGAGTGATGTTTTAAAATTTAAAGTTGTTAAATGTTTGATCCTGTTCAGTAATTGTTGTTAAGAAATGACACAAAATATAGATTTCTGATCATTTGCAGTTTAGACCTGTTGAGTTTTAGAAATGTTGGTGATCAAAAATAATATTAAATGGCTATGATTTACTCTGAAAAACATGTAATAGAGGTATCAATTTTACTGGTATCAATAATAGGTACATTGGCCTTATTATTAGGTATTTGATTAAAAAGAAATTCAGTATCACCCATTCCTGTAGAGCATGTTTTGAGGAAATGAATGCATGTAAATGAAGCAACAGTGATGCATCACTCTGTTAAACGAGTCTGTTTATCTCCAGACAAGTCTGAACAAGTCACCTCAGTGGAGGCGCACAGGTGCTGCTGCCCTCTAGTCTACTTTGATGAAATTGAGGAGAAAAAAAGGCGGATTCTATTTTCACCGTTTTACTTCTCTAAACAAATGTGAGAAAGAGTGATAGAGCTTCTGTACATACATATGTGACAGAAATAGAGATGGAGAGGACAAAAGCTGGACAGCTCATAAAGGCCTGACACTTGTTTATTTTCCCTCATTGTGTGTGGACAGTGATCTTTTCTGTTTGATTGATGCTCAAGCACAAACAGACAGTGCCCGGAAGAGAGATGCGAGAGAGAACAATCATTTATAGTAGGCTACAGAGTGTCTGCACCAAGTCTCGTAGTTAGTTTTAAAGAGTTATTTCACCAGATCATATGCAATGGGCTTTATGCACAGCTGCACTACTTCCTGAACTTAAGCCAGCTCCTTGTTTCCTGTCTTCCATTATTGGCCAAATTGATTAATTCAGGTGTGTCTGATCATTGTTGCCATGACTACTGAGTTCAAGCACACCTGAATTAATCAAAGCCCATTACACTAGTTTAACTGTCTAGAGGCACAAAGAGAAGGAAGTGAATAGTTGAAACAAAGTCATTATTTTTGTTGTTTTTTGTGCAAAAAAATGTGTTCTCGTAGCTTGATAAACTTAAGATTGAGCCACTGTAGTCACTTGGACTATTTTAACGAAGTCTTTAATAACTTTTTAGGGCTGGCAAGTTTCAATTCCTCAAGAAGCCTATGGACTAGTATGCAGGATCCAGCTCTCAGATTTCATCAAAAATATCTTAATTTGTGTTCTGAAGATGACCGAGAGTCTTACGGGGTTGGAACAACATGAGGGTGAGTAATTAATGACTTAATTTTCATTTTTGGGTGAATTAACCCTTTGAGTTGCAGCTCCTAAAATGTGATTGTTTTGGAATCCAGCTACACTGCTCTGTTTCATACTGCAGAATCAGTTGCGGTGTTGCGATACCATTGTATAATTATTGCAGGAAACTCTATTTTAGTGTGTGTTTCATCTGAATTGGTGCAATAACCATTAATGGAACGCAATGTTGTTTGCAACCCTACTATTGAACAATGGATCACATTGATACATAGCCAGCTTCTATCTTGCATTCCTAGTTAGGACCCTTTAAGGCAAGTCAGTTCACTCTCACTGCCGGTCATTTTGGTAACATGGTGACAAGCTGCTTTTTTATGCTTACTTGAATGAAGGCCTATAGCATGTTATATTATTATATATAACGTGTTGTTACTTTTTCCAATTTGTGTCATGTTCAGAGATTCCTGCCATAGATTCAGAGAAAATGCCAATTTTTCTTTACTTGTTTCACACTCACACATGAATACATATATATGTTCCCTCACTTTCCTCATTCCACCTGCCATTGCAGCCCTCAGTATTTTGATAGAGAGAGATTGGATGGTTTGGAGTGATGTAAAGGAAAACTGACAGAAGAATGGATGAGTGGAAAGTGGAAGAGAAAGATAGCTGATACAGTATATGTTACTATATATATCTGTGGAGACCCAGAGAAAAAAGGACATTCATGTATATAAACCTCAGAGCTGAATGGAAGAAAGGCATGTGACAGTTGAATGAAGCTAAAGAGAAAGAATGATAAAAGGAAGAGAGGGAGGTGAAAGAGAAAGAATGTTCTGCTCATACTCTGGTGATTTATGGGTGGTTCTGCCTTCAGGCGAAATAGTTTGAAAATTATTAAATAGAGGCAATTAAAGTCATAAAAATTGAGGAAAGAAAAGTAGTGGTGGTGATGAACTTGACATCTGTCTGGTCTACACAATTTAATAGTGTCTGTCTTTGTTTGTTTTCTTTCCCCTTGGTTTCATTTCATCTTACATTTTTAGTTTTATAGACTTTTACTTTGATTACAAAAGTATATGTCTGTTCTTTCATGTTTAGTCGTTGCTTCTGAAAAGGTGCATAGTGGCTCTTTTGTGCTGCTTTATTAGCAGACTGTGATTGCTTTGGGCATTTTGGCATCTGTGAAAATGTTGTGGGATTTGTTCAATCAGTTTGATGCAAGTCAGAGTTTTGACTCCTCCAATAAAAGGCAAGTAAAATGCTGAAATACAATGGATATTGATTGATGTCCTGGACATATAGACTTTGAACACACACACTCACACACAAATTCATCTACAGGGTTGATTATGAATTCAAATGCAGATCACAAGTGGTCAGCGGAGACCGAATGATTTATGCTCTGTTCATGCCAAATCCATGTCAGTCTGTGTTGAAAAAAAAAATTGCTTCCAAATACTGTATACTGTTGATATCGCCACAGACGTGACATTTCAAGCTTTTTTATGTTTCGACTTTAAAGAGGAAGCACATATCAGGCAATCCAGAGATCTTCCAGAGATAGTCTTGTGCACGTACATATGAAGAGTTCAGATGCAAAAGCCTCTAAATGCCATGATGATTTTTGTCAAACTTGTATATTTAAGTTCAGTAATTTCACTTAAATAACAATTAATAGGTAATTATCATTGCCATTTAAGTGAAATTACTGAACTCAAATATACAAGCTTGATAAAAATTATCATTCTAGAAGAAAATTTCAAATGGCACTTAGAGGCTTTTGCATCTGAACTCTTCATATGGAGCTTTTCCAAGAGTTTGATTGGACGGTTGTTTTCTTTTAGAGCCGTGCACAGCTGGAAAAGTTTAAAACTCATGTCTTGGTGGAATTATTACGTTTCACAAGTAATTCGATGTTGACCAGGATGCATCAGGACAGATTAGCGTTTAAACTTGGCAAACGTGATTTATTTTCGACTACATCTGAAGTGAACGTGGTATAAGTGATCTGTTTACACCTGCTGCCCACTTTTGATCAAATCACTTGGGATGGATGTCAATCGTTGTAAACAAGACCTAAGTGGAGCGAGAGAGAAACTGAGGTTTTTGCATCTGACAGATGTTTTCATATGCCCTGATCCCTAATCTAATCTTCTCTTTAGTACCTCTTCCTCACGAATCTTTGTCTCGGCTCATCTCTCAGAATCGCATCCACACATGGCCGATCCCCATCATTATCCAATCACATCCATCCACCGCCCTCTGTGTCAGTGGCAATACAATCAGAGCCATATGGTAGCCACATTTGCAAGACCCCACACTTCCTGAACGCTTCCTTTCGGGAGGCGGCGCTGGGCAGACATGCGGGAAGATGTAATCAGACGTTTGGCAGAATCTGCAGCAATCAGGCACGCCATCAGACGCTTTTTGGTCTTTGGCCACCGGGGCTTAAGGGTATCTGGGGTGTGTGTGTGTGCGGGTAACATCAAAGTTCCTGGATAAGAGAAGGAGTTGGAGAGAGAGGAGATTACATGGATTAGGACGGAGGGGGAAAGAGTAATGTCATTAAACACTTGTCAAGATTTTATTCCACCCTGTAGACATGGGAGAGACTCTGTAGGGGCTGATATGCTGATTATAACTCGTGCTGCTCCAAATTTGTTGACAGAATAGTGTGTGTTGGGCATTTGCCCTGGGGAGTGACTCTTAATGCACTCAAATTAGAAAGAAAGATGGAGTATTATAGGAGCATAAATGTGGCGAGACAATGAAATCGCATTCCTTCTGAGTTGCGCACACACTTTCCATCTTTCAGCACCCTCTGTAATGTTAATGGCTGCCCGTCTGTTGGACGCTACCTTTGTGTTCCAGCTCAAGCGAGGATATGATGTCATCAGGGCTTTTGTGCGTCTAATCCAGTGCAAACATTAGATGTCTAGAGTGCTGATGTATGTGTGTACATAATACAGAACCTCAGGTACGCACTTTCCTCATATACAATGCCGCTCATTGATCACAGCTCCAAAGAGCCATGTTACAGCTTTGTTTTGTGCTTGCAAGGCATCTCTGTAATGAAAGTTGTCTTATTATTTTCTCTATCTTCTCCCTCTTAACGTACACGCTGCATTCAAATTTTATTTAGCAAATTTTATACATTTCATTTATAGGACTTTCTCAGACCCTTGGCTGGGTAAAAATATATAGTACCATTCAAAATGTTTGTTCAGTAAGATTTTAGTTTTTTAGTTAGATTTTTTTTCTGATTAATTATGTTCTTTGTTTGAACAATCTCAATATCGATACTTAAAACCCCAAGATCAATCTTTTACATATTTGTACAACAATTCCCATCCTGCAGATGCCACTGCGTTCTTACTCAGCCGCATAATTTGGTCCCTATTGTTAATTATTTTTTTAATTAATGTGAGTTTGCAGTCTGTATTGAGTATTATGCAAAACAATTAGTGTAACCCCATTTACAAACAATAGACTCATATGAGCCAGTTTCCTTAGAGTGAATCAAAAGCGTACAAATGCAACCAGTGTACTGTAAGTCCAATTGTTGAATTGAATAATCTTTTGGGTCAGAATTTATGGTATGTGCACTATTGAGTGAGCTTGCCCTGTGAACACGACCTAACCGCTCAACACAAATACTGGGAGGACACATTATTCTCACCACTTGCTCTCTTCTCAATCCTTTCATGCTGTTGTATCCTTATCTGCTGTTCTTTCATGCCCGTAGTGTTGCCTCAGGTGAGACAGGCCTCGGGGAAAAAAGACAATAAGGATTTTAAGTCCACATCCACATAGTATATTATGTGCCAAAGATACCTGAAAGAGATGCATACCACAATCCCATTTAGATAATTTCTTAGTAGGAAAAGAAGTTTATTTCTGGTAGTATACAAGCACAACAAGACTTCCTCTAAATTGCATTGCAAGGCTTAATTAAGCATAATTTAATTGTGAAACAATACCATTAATGGACAGTGCTTTTAATCATGCCGTTGCCTCTTCACAAAGCCTTAAAGTACTCTGTCGATAGATGGCCCACTGTCATTTTCTTTTAATGAACATTCTGCTCTTAATGCTGCTGTCACTTCCACGATAACATGTGCACTCTCATTTACGGCCTTGGACAAGTTATTGGCCTGCTTGATGTTTGGTTTTCTTGCTTATTCGATCGGCTGTGTGGTAAATATTAGAATGACTCCGCCAATGTTGTTACAATGGAGAAAAAAATGTGTTTGGCTTTAAATGAAACATGTTTGTTCATGTTTTAATGTGTTTACAACTCACAATCAATTCCTGTTTGATGAAAAGAAGTGCACAAACGTGCAGACAAAGTACACCCATAATTGGAGCATTTCATTTTTACAAAGCCCTTTTTCTTTTATGAGCATAAATTGCCTTTGCGATACATAAACACGTCTGTGAACATAAACACTGATAGTATAAATGACTCGGCTGCCATTGCAAATGACAAAGCAGTGCAAACAGACTGTTATTGTCTACAATAAAAATAATCACTACATACTTTGCCTCGACAGTAAAATGCATCTTTGTTTCCAAATAGACCATTTTTGCGGCGCTACTGAAGCAGTGACAGTATGTTTGGCGAGAGCTTCCCCTGTAAAAACTAACTGCTAAAAATAATGAATTAATAAATAATGCATGAAGAGTAAACAGTGATCCACCTGAGGCTTGTTGTTTAAATGTAAATATTGAGTTGCGAGAGAGGCGTGGTGGGTTCAATTACCTTTTAAATCATCCCACTTTAATTATTGTAATGTCTTGTTTGATTTACCGTATTGTTTGGAGGCTGTTTGGGAAAGTTTTGGAACAGATGGCTCCATTAACACGCTAGACGGATCTAAGATTAACGTTGAAACTTGTTGCACCCCGACAAAGATTTTCTTATCATCATTCCATTCCATTACTCTCTCAATGCTTGTCAGTGCTGATGCTAGTTTAAAATTCTCTTGAATAAATCTTTCAAATTCTTCCTTGTTCTGTAATTGTTTCTTTTAATTAGCAATTGGAGTATAGTAAACACATAACATGTATTTAAAAAATCTGACATCAAGCTGAAAACTGTTGCCTAGTTTGTCACAGACAATTGATGTTGGTTATAATGGAAGTTACGCAGTTTTACGTCACTCTGACTGTGTATGGTGTAAACACAATGCAATTTTAGATTATTTCAATTGACAAACAAACAACGTCAACATGACAACCTGACATCAATGGTCAATGTTTTGTCTTTCGGGTGTTTTACGACGGCTTCAGTTGTGGTGTATCTAATCATTCTTAGAATGTATTACTTTGAGTCTATTGTTTACTCAAGTGTTACATAAAGTGAAGATTTGTGATGGTAGACTCATCCTTCATTATGAATAATCTTATCTTTTGATTTGCACCCAATAAATCCGACATGAAAAAGAAAACATTCATGTTTAAACAATTTATTTCACTAGATCACCATAAAAGCTAGGAAAATGCTAACTTAAATTTTATATTTAGTCTAATTTAATATATATTTTTTTTTTCATTTTCACCAAGCACACACTTTTTTCCACTAACACAAAGATATGAATAAAATATAATTAGATTGGATTTTTGGACTTTGCTGCAGTTATTTTCCAGAGTGTTAAACGGTTAGTTCACCCAAAAATGAAAATTATGTCATTAATGACTCCGTAATGACCTCCGTTCATCTTCGGAACAAAGTTTCAGCATTGTATTCTCTTCTGGTTCTGTTGTCATTGCTCGTTCACGATTCCAATGACGCTGCTGACGTGTTATCTTGTGCGCCCGATTAGGACGATTAGGACATCCGCGACATGCACACTTACGAACCATTTTTAAAAAATATTGCAATACCAAAATAGAAACAATGTAGAAAAGATTGAATACAGCGCGCGTCTCCATCAGACTGTAAACGAAGCTCGGGCGCACAAGATAACACATCAGCAGCGTCATTGGAATCGTGAACGAGCAATGACAACAGAACCGGAAGAATATACTGAATAAAGTCGTTGTTTTTGCTATGTTTGGACCAAAATGTATTTTCGATGCTTCAAAAAAATTCTAACTAACCCACTCATGTCACATGGACTACTTTGATGATGTCTGTATTGCCTTTATGGACAAGGACAGTATAAGGTAGTGTACATACATTTTCAATGAAGGAACAGAAAGCTCGCCGACTAAATTTAAAATATCTTAAACTGTGTTTCGAAGATGAACGGAGGTCTTACGGGCTTGGAACGACATGAGGGTGACACATTAATAACATAATTTTCATTTTTGGGTGAACTAACCCTTTAAATAGGATGTGGTGTTATTTTGAACTTTTGCCATTGATGGAAAGCACTTGGTATTTGCAGTTGGCTTCTGCCCCGGCACCCAAAACAATTACAAATTGCCATTCTAAAAGTGCCATATTTATATATCTATTATATATCTAGATTTTTTATAGATACCCGAGGGAAAATTCCGATGCAAAACGGTTGCACCATCAAACAAAGTGCAATCAAACTAGAATGTGGCAAGACAAAACATGGATACCATGGCTTTCTCCTCAGACTCTTGTAGACTGTTAACACGCCTTTGAGGCTGAAAACACGTCTACTCGTCTACATAAGTTGGAATGCATGTCATTTTGGCACTTGTTGTAGTACCATCAGTAGCACACAAGTTGTACAATTACTGGTTTACCCATGGTACACATTTCCTTATGATGGTTAAGTGCCAACCCAAATATTTTGATTTTCAACCAAGCAAGTCGTTTTTATTTCATAAATAACGGTTATCACACACAAAAGTAACATACCACTTTACTTAACATAGATAAATTGTAAGACTATCAATGTACTCATTACACTGATGAATAATAAACCATCCCAGTGTAGTTAGTGCAATAAAGTTAGTAAGTTGGTATGAGCCACCAAAGTTATGAACAATATTGAATTGGTGGTATTTTAGGTTAAGATTATGGAATCAGATTACAGTTGACAGGTAAATACACAATACTAACACAAACTGTTAATAAAACATGGACACTGATCCTGATGGATCGATTGAACATCATACCTGCATGCAAATCCTTCCTAGCTAACAAACGACATACCACTTGAGTAATTTGAACTGCTTTTAATTTGAGTGCCGTGTTTGTAGAACTTTGTGTCATGCACGAGACACTGCAAAGGACGAGAGTGCAATGGTCAAACACATCTGACTAGCATGTTTACATTAAAAAAATAGAATTTTAGTGAAGTGAAGTCTTTGCAGAAGAGTCAACAGCTTTCAAATACATCTAATAAGTCTTAAATAAAAAAAAAAATTAAAAAAAAAAACATTTAGAATCAAGTTTTTTGTTGATTTTTTTTTTTTTTTTTTTGGCTAGACACCTTCAACCTTCTCTCCTGGTTGAGACGCTGCTTTAGCATGTTCACCCCATATGTGTGTATATATATATATATATATATATATATATATATATATATATATATATCTTTTATGCTCTACAGAAGAATTAATGAAATAATGTGAATGACATGCGGTTGAGTAAATAATTACACAATTTTTTTGTGGGTGAACTGGAAAAAAAAAGAAAAGTTACATGCAAATGGGGAGAGTTTGGTAGAGCGTTTTTGATTATTACTTCCGTTTTTATTGCAGCAAAGCTGTACGTGCAATATGATGCCACAAAAGAATAGCAATTATACCATTTTGTCACAGTTGTTCAGATTGTTACTGGAAAGCCATGCTATTCATTGCAGCTGAGGTACAGTAACTAAAAAATGTAGTTAAGTTAGAAGGGTCTTTTATTACTTCCCCAAACTGCTGCATTTTATTCAGTTTCCTCGATGTTATAAGAGATTAGTCCCTGGAGTCATTGGAAAGCAGAGAGACAGAGAGGGAGAAAAAAAAATGACATAAAACACTGACATCATTACAGCGTGCACAAAATTCAAAAGCTATAAAGAACTTGTCAAAAAAAATCTGATAACATGAAAACAATTTCAGAGCTGAGAAACTGATCAAAATTGTTTGTGACCCTCTAACGGGTTTCAACAAGAAATAATGTTAAATGCTTCAACCCGAACAGATGAACAGAATGGCCTGCAGTGACAACACAATGAGGAGATAAACACTTCCTGGGGTACCATTACTGAGAGACGTAGGTTTGGCGTGGTATCCGGTGTGTATGTGTGTGTGATGCATGATGTTACAAATTTCTGTCTGCACCGTGAAGATTAAATGAAGCCTCTTAAGTGTATATCCCACTGTTATTGTATCAAATTTCTGAAAAATTCCCAGCAAGCATTTCACACGGTCCACTGAGTGACAGCATAAAGTACTGCGGGGGGAATACCTGCTGTAAGGCAATACTCTACCACGACCGTTTGACTGCTTTTACACTGTGTGGCAGGACAAGATTGAAAATACAATGAAATGAAATGGGATACTGATATATTGTACACTACACAATATACTGCCTTGTATTTTTTACATGTATTAGAACAGTTTGCAACGGTAGCCGTAGTATGCTACACATGATATTAACATTACCTTACACTGCATGCTTGTTCAGCAGTTGTCCCTGGGTTATCATTTAGGAAATAAAGATTTTTATTTATTTTATTTTATTTTATTTATTTATTTATTTATTTTTGCATGGGGAGGCTAGCAGCAATACATCAGGTACATTTGACAACATCAGTTCCTTTAAATGGAAACTGTTAATGCTTCTGTTTGCAAGAGCATCAGCAAAGCCATCAAAGCTAGAAAATGAACAATTTAAATTCTGCTATTTTAACTTGGCTATTAATGCTTGTATTATTTCTCGCTAGAACAGATTATATAAATGTATCTACTAAAAATAAGAATCATAAAAATATTGATGGGACCACATGGCTCATTAGTATTATAATGGTAGTTCCCTATCGTAGTCACTTCGAGTTACGTCAGAAGTGACGGAGATTGGGGGTTTCGCATAGAAAGCCAATCCTCTTCGAGTATTAAAACACGAGCCAATGGCATGCAATGCCTTGGGGCTGCGGAAATTTGCATAGCGTACTCCGCCCTACTCCGTGAGTATAAAAGGAGGAAGTGAACGCAACCGCAGTATGTTTTCGCTTCGGAGCCAAGAGAACCTCTTCACTCCTGGAAGCACTGTTCAAGACTCTTCGAGACGAGCGTCCTCTTCAGTGTTGGTGTGACGGCGGTACCCAGCGAGATTCTGCATCGCCTGCGATCTGAGCAGTGGTCTGCCAGACTTTGCGCTTCTCCCTGGTCGCTTCAGCGCTGAAAGAGTGAATTTCCTCCTCTCATTGAAAGAGCTGCACGCGCACGTCTTTTTAAAGACGGTTCGCCCGTGCTCTTCTGGGTGTGATTGATTTCTGTCGTCATCTGATGGTCACGATCGCTGCTTTGTATGCCTGGGCATTTCAGCATGCAGCAGCAGCGTTCGTGGATGACTCATTTTCCTTCTGTGGGAACATGACCATCTCTACACTGAGGTCGAGACTCAATGATCTCACTTGAGTGAGAGTCCCGGTCCCCCCCGCTCGATCGGTTTCCTCCATAGGGGGCCCGTCGACCCGGGGACCTGGTGATTTACGGTGATGGTGTGGATAAGTCCCGACGATTTCTCGGGCCACACCTCCCGCCTCAGTGCGAGAGCCAGCGAGCGTTAGTTCGATTCAGTCGGTTGCTTCTTCGGTGGCACCGGCTGCTTCGGGCAGCGCTCCAGATGATGATGCGATGTCGATCACAGCATCACTAGGCGGGCTTGACTCCTCGGGAAGTGAGGATGCGGCCGCGTTGCCTCCCTCGGGAGCGTCAGCGCCGCCGTGTCTGATCCCGCGATGATGGCCGTGCTATCTCGGGCGTTCGTGAGCATCGGGTGGGGGTGGAACTCCGCCCCTCCCCGATCTCTCGCGGCTGAATAATTGGTTTTTGGGTAACGCTGCCGCCTTACGGCCACGGCCAACCCCAATTTCCTTTTTTCCCCGAGTTGCATGCGGAACTGACACGCACTATAAAAAAAAAAAAAAAAAAGCGTGCTTAGTTCCCCGCCCTTCCTCCCCTCGGCGATGCGGCTGTCTGTGGGTACGCTGGGGCTCCCCCGGTCTACCGGCGGTTGCTCTCAGATGCCCCTCCAAAGCCTATGGGTTCTCGTCGTCTATGGCGGCGCGATTCTGTAGAGCGGCGGGACAGGCAGCCTCCGCCCTGCATATGATGAGCACCTACAAAGCTAGCTGCTCAGGAATGTGCACGAGGAGGTGACGGACCAAGCGAGCTGCGAGCCTGTCGCCTACCTTGTCCTTAAACGGGTCACGGAGGCGGTCGCTCGCTCCCTTGGTCAGGTGATGCCCACCGCTGTGGTCCAGGAGCATCATAATGTTCGGCGGTGCGGTCCAGGACTTTGCCCAGCACTTCTCGACCGCCTAGGAGCAGACGAAGGCGGTTTCTCTGCCCCGACGGCCAGCTGCTGCCTCCAACCAGCCGTCGGCTCGGACGCCTCCGCCAGCTCGCCGCCGAGGACGCCCCCCTGCGGCTCCCTTCCCTCCCACGCGGCCCCAGCAGCAGCCTTCAGCCGGTTCGCGTCGCGGAGGAGGCCACAGGTAAGCGTCCCAAGCAAAGAGCCCCCCTCAGGCCGCGTGCCCCGCTAGATGCCAGGCGAAGCGATGTTCCTGAGGCGGGCCGCTCAGTGATAGTGTCATGGTTTTTCTCAGGAGGCGGTGGCAGGGCCCCTCCTTCCCCGGTGGAGGGCCGGTGGAGAATCTTTTGTTCTGGCTAGCTCCCTGAGCTGGTTGAGGAAAAGCTGACACTGTCATTGAGCACACAGACTGGAATGAGCGCGCACGACGTCCAGTGCGTCGCCCCGTTCATTCCTCTCTGTCTCGGAGGGCGCGGAAGGGTGCGTGTGTCGTCCCCGGGCTACGCCAATCCCTTCCCCCTCTGTCGCCAGACCCCCGGCAGAACAGACCCCCGTGGAACGCTCTGCCTTCCCTGGTCTCTTCTGTCGGGGAGCGGGTTTCGACGGTGCATCCGGACGGGGTAACTCCTGCACGCATGCCGGTCGACCCGCCTCGCTGCCCCTCCGGGGGGACGTCTGTGGTTCGCATGACCCCGTTGGCTCACTTCCTGGAAGCCTGGCTAGCGCTTCCCGGGGTTCCCGCTGGGTCATCAGAACGATCGGATTCGGCTACGCGATTCAGTTCGCACGGTCTCTTCCCCGCTTCAGGGGAGTTCGCTCCACGATGGTTGGTGGCAATGCCCCAGTCTTGAGAGCGGAGATTGCGACCCTGCTGGCGAAGGGTGCAATCGAGACGGTCCCTCCAGCCGAGGTGAGGTCCGGGCTTTACAGCCCCTACTTCATTGTCCCCAAGAAAGACCGGTGGGTTACGACCGATCCTGGACCTGCGCATTTTGAACCGTTCTCTCCATCGACTACCGTTCAAAATGCTCACGGCCAAACGCATTTTCGAATGTGTTCGGTATCAGGATTGGTTTGCAGCGATCGACCTGAAGGACGCGTACTTCCATGGCTCCATTCTCCCTCGACACAGACCGTTTCTTCGGTTTGCCTTCGAGGGCCAGGCATACCAGTACGCCGTTCTCCCATTCGGGTTAGCTCTGTCCCCTCGCGTCTTCACGAAGATCGTCGAGGCAGCCCTTGTTCCCCTTCGCGAACACGGGGTTCGCATCCTGAACTATCTCGACGACTGGCTGTTACTAGCACACTCTCGAGCTCAGGTTTGCGAACACAGAGACCTGGTGCTACGGCACCTAGCCCGTCTGGGCCTTCGGGTCAACCGGGAAAAGAGCAAACTTTGCCCCGTGCAGAGGATCTCTTTTCTCGGCATGGAGATAGACTCGGTCGCCATGTCCGCGCAGCTCACGAACGAGCGCGCGCACTCACTGCTGGCTTGTCTTCGACAGTTCGAGGGCAAGAGTGCGGTTCCACTGAAACTATTTCAGAGGCTCCTGGGGCATATGGCATCCGCGGCCGCGGCAACGCCGCTCGGTTTGCTTCATATGAGACCGCTTCAGCTGTGGCTTCGCGATCGAGTCCCGAGGTGGGCATGGCCTCGCGGCTCGCTCCGAGTTCCAGTGACTCCGACGTGCCGCCGATCCTTCTTCCCGTGGTCGAACCTCAGCTTTTTACGGACAGGGTCCCTATTCAGCGAGTTTCCAGGCATCTCGTTGTCTCCACGGATGCGTCTACCACGGGTTGGGGTGCCATGTGCAATGGGCATGCAGCCGCCGGTTCCTGGACAGGAGCCCAGCGCCTCATGCACATCAATTGCCTCGAGCTGTTGGCAGTACGGCTCGCCCGGCACCGCTTCCGAGCGTGCTCTAGGGCCAGCATGTGCTTGTCCGCTCAGACAACACTACGGCAGTAGCGTACATCAACCACCAGGGGGGGTCTACGCTCGCGCCGGTTGTCGCAGCTCGCCCGCCACCTCTTGATATGGAGTCAGAAGCACCTGAGGTCCCTTCGTGCAGTTACATTCCTGGAGACCGGAACCGGGCAGCCGCGAGCTGTCCCGGGCCCGTCCATCTCCGGCGAATGGCGACTCCATCCCCAGTCGGTCCAGCTGATTTGGGACCAGTTCGGGGAGGCACAGTTAGACCTGTTCGCCTCTCGGGACTCGTCCCACTGCGCCCAGTTATTCTCTGACCCGCGGCTCTCTCGGCTCGGATGCGCTGGCGCACAGCTGGCCACGGGGCCCACGCAAGTGTGCGTTCCCCCAGTGAGCCTCCTTGCACGGGTGTTGTGCAAGATCAAGGAGGACGAGGAGCAGGTCTTGCTGGTAGCCCCCTACTGGCCCACCAAGACGTGGTTCTCCGAACTCTTGCTCCTCGCGACAGCACCTCCTTGGCCTATTCCTCTGAGACCGGACCTACTCTCTCAGAGACGGGGCACTCTGTGGCACCCTCGTCCCGATCTTGGAGGCTGCACGTGTGGCTCCAGGACGGGACGAGGCGGGTTTGAGTTCGCTGCCACCTGCGGTGGCGGCAACCATCACTTCCGCAAGAGCGTCGTCCACGTGACACCTTTATGCGTTGAAGTGAGACCTCTTCGTCAATTGGTGTTCTTCTCGCTGAGAAGACCCCCGGAGATGTTCGATCGGAGTCATGCTTCCTTCCTGCAAGAGGGGCTGGAGCGCAGGCTGTCGCCCTCCACCCTTTGGATTTATGTCGCGGCCATTGCCGCGTCTCATGATGCAGTGAAAGGTAAGTCTATGGGAAGCATGACCTGGTCATCAGGTTCCTGAGGGGAGTGAGGGGGCTAAATCCGCCTCCCTCCCCTCCTGCCCTCTGGGGACCTCTCAGTAGACCTGGGTGCTCTGCAGAGGCCTCCCCTGGAGCCTTTGCAGTCGGTAGAGTTTTTGCCCTGTCCTATGTGACAGCACTCCTGATTGCATTGGTATCCATCAGGAGAGTAAGGGACCTGCACGCACTCTCTGTTGACGAAGTGTGCCTGGAGTTCGGGCCGGCTTACTCTCACGTATTCCTGAGACCCCGGCCTGGATATATGCCCAAGGTTCCTACCACTCCCCTCCGGGACCTGGTGGTGAACCTGCAAGCGCTGCCCCTGGAGGAGGCAGACCCAGCCTTGGCACTGCTCTGTCCGGTACGTGCTCTCCGCACCTATGTCGACAGAACGCAGTGGTTCAGGACCTCAGACCAGCTCTTTGTCTGTCATGGGGGGAGCCAGAAGGGAAGGGCTCTCTCAAAGCAACGGCTGTCCCACTGGATAGTGGATGCCATTGCTTTGTCTTACCAGCAGCAAGGCCTTCCGTGCCCCCTTGGTGTGACGGCCCATTCCACTCGGAGTGTAGCCTCCTCTTGGGCTTTAGCGCACGGCGCCTCGCTAACAGACATCTGCAGAGCTGCAGGCTGGGCGACACCCAACACCTTCGCCAGATTCTATAATCTGCGAATTGAGCCGGTATCCTCTCACGTACTCGTTCGGCCAGTTCTGGATCCGCTCAGGTGTCTTCGCTTGCTCGCCACTCCACTCCCCGGACTGGATAAGTGCGATATTTCCTCAGTTCTTCCATTGAAGTCTTGAGTCCTCCAGCACCGACGATGCGGGCACCACTGCGTTGCTCTGGATGCTAGCTAGGTGCCTCCATGCGCACGGTTCCCCATGGTAACCGTCTCATGTGTATTATCCACTGTAAGCCTCTCTGAGCATGTGTCTTCCCTTGGCATGCCATCTGCCACCCCTGGAGTTTAAATCAGTAGCCACCTGCGGTTGGTACTCCAGTGTTCCATATGCGTTCCTATGTGGCCATATGTGTATCCTTAAGTCCTCCCTTCGGTAGGCAGCTGGTAGCATGTCCCCCTCGGGATATGTTTCCCAGTGTACCTTGGTAATCCTGTGTCAAAGTCGGATCCCCAAAAAAAAAAAAAAAAAAAAAAAAAAAAAAAGAGGTAAGGCTCGGGGGTTCAGTCTTTCGCAGGGCACTGGAAGACAGCTTGAAGATGGCGTGATGGCACAGACCCCCAATCTCCGTCACTTCTGACGTAACTCGAAGTGACTACGATAGGGAACGTCTCGGTTACGTATGTAACCCTCGTTCCCTGAGTAGGGAACGGAGACGTTACGTCTCCCTGCCACTTCTGCTGTATCGCTGGGTAGAGGCCGAGTTCAGTCTTGGCTCCTCAGCGAAGACATACTGCGGTTGCGTTCACTTCCTCCTTTTATACTCACGGAGTAGGGCGGAGTACGCTATGCAAATTTCCGCAGCCCCAAGGCATTGCATGCCATTGGCTCGTGTTTTAATACTCGAAGAGGATTGGCTTTCTATGCGAAACCCCCAATCTCCGTCACTTCTGACGTAACGTCTCCGTTCCCTACTCAGGGAACGAGGGTTACATACGTAACCGAGACGTTAAGTGGTGACAAACGTCTCCATTTCAAATTTCTGAGAAATTGTGTCTTTTTAATAGACAGAAAAAAAATGTATGCCAACTATAAACAACTGTATGCAGGCTGTATGCAATTTTGTGCGGTCTGTTAAAATGATGAGTCAAGAAAAAGATTGAACTGGTTTTACTACTGATTCATTCGTCAGATGGAAATGGATGTTTTCGCACATAGCATTACAGTATATGGTGTTCCCCAGAGTGTGATTTGCAGACTCTTTATTACATGCAGATAATTTGCATACAAGGCATACTGCGTACAGAAGAAATAGTACGAATAGTTTGGTGAAATGCTTTTCCTAAGATAGCAGCTGTCTTTCTTTCCCACATGATTCCTCAAGTATATGACCTCTCAGTGCAACTGAAGAACTTCTCAGCTTGAAGGACGCGGTCCGAGACCGAGAGCCAGGTAATCTCGGTTTTCCTCCGTGACAGCTCCGGTGAAACACAGAGCCACTCTTGTCTCTGATCTCCTGAAGAGCAGAGTATGCAGTGCTTTTTCTCTAATGCGTACACCTTCATGTCCACAGTATCAAAACTTCTGAGAACGAATGAGCTTTGAATTATCTTTTCCTGTGCCCTAGGAAACTACTGTTTATGCAGCTGTGTCAAAGGCACAATCAGGGCTGGTTTGCGTTTTTAAGCCTTAGATTTAAGATTTAAGCTTTTCCTCTTGGGCCGTCTTGACAGTGACACTGGCAGTTGAATGGTTGTGTACCAACAGGGCCTGAAGGTAAATATTGAATGATTGTCATTGTTAGGTTGGGTTAGGTTGGCGGATGGTGCATTTGGCAGAGAGCCCAGGAGTGTATTGAAACCGAGTCCCGTATGAGAGAGACTGATCACTTAATCAGAGTATAAAGCTAAAGCTAGAAAACACAGCATGGAAAGGTCGAGAGGTGAGACAGAGGAATCTAATTCCATTTCCCACTGTCTCATAATGACTCGAGTTTATTAGGTGAAGAAACATTGGACTGGTTTATTCACGAGACTGAAGCTTAGCTAAAGCATTTGGATTTAGTTTGATCATCATTGTGCCTTTTGTTATACCTGGATGCAAGTGAGAGATATGGCTCTGGAATTTGTTTTTTGTTACATTTTGTTGAGGGGTTGTTTTCACTCCTAGAAAGCAGAGACAGTAATGTTCTCTTCAGCACACATGACCATTCAGCTCGTGACTTCTATGACTCATGTAGGCTGCATTTACACTGCAGGTCTTGACGCCCAAATCCGATTTTCTGACTATATCCGACGACCCGCTTACATCATCTTTTAGAAGTGACCCGTATCCGATTTTTGCATTTACACTATACACTGCTGAAACTACCAAATGTAGACGTTCTGATCCGAATAAAGCGAATACAGTTATCCAGTGTTTTTCTTTCCACAATATTTTTAAAAGTTATCAAAACATTGGTCTCGTACGGCGGAGAAAAAGAGGAGAGCCCTTGTTGGCACTGTAGCCATGAGCACTTAAAAACATATCTCGTGAAATGTCTTCAAATACCGATTTATTTCTGCAACATTAACATCCTTGCATTTTTGCCTGCACTCTTTGCCCCAAACATTCAAAACACATGAAACCTCCACATTGCTCGACTGTGTGTATCCGTTGTCTTCCATCACGCTTTTAACCGTGCACTTTTTTAATGACGTACGACTCGCATTTACTGGGGAATATCCAATTTGTCTGCTTACATGGCACACGCAAATGCACATATCCGATTCATATCCGATTTATTTTCCTGCTTACATGTTCACCGGTCATATCTGTTCCTCTGCCACACGAGAGGAACAAATCGGATTTGGGTCACTTGAACCATGCAGTGTAAATGGGACCTTAGTATTGTCAAAAAACAAGACATTTTCCACTCCAGACCTGATTTCCAGATAAATACATTACATAGAAACAGAGAAAGATCTTAAGTTAAATTAAATGTTAAATCCATGTGTAGCCTAATTAATATGGATGAGCTAAGCCGTAATCATTTTGGGATGTCAACCAGCTTGTCTGTTTATCGCCTATTCCCACTTTTTAAAATGTGACTCATTTCATAATAAAGTTTTGGTTTGATAATTAATGCCCGCTAGTGGATTGTGTGTAAATTTCATTATGAGGAGTTTTGGAAAAGTTAAGATTACCGTGAGAACAGTAATCAGCAACTTCTTCCGTAACAGTAATGGTCACTCCTCATATAACACTCAATTGAAGAAGCTTTTCCAGGAAGAGCTGTCATCCGGGGCGAATACCACCCTCAGTGTTCAGAGGCTATCATTTGACTGTCTTCATTTGTATAACCAAAGCCCTGATTACCTGTGTGTTTGTTGGGTTTGATAAGCAGTGATGTAGCTTAGCACTTGTTTCCTCTTAAAGAGTGTTTGCTTTTTTTATATACAGTATATAATGAGGGTTGGCGGGTTAGCAACATTCTAAAATTATAAAAAAGCAAATGGTTAGAGTGGAAGAATCATCCGATTTGTCTCTCAGACGTTTAGATAAGTCTGAAGGAACTGAAATGGTCTGCAGTCGGTTTTGGGTGGTTTCGCCATTTGATTGCACAAACACAGAAATTTGTCTAAAAAAGTCATCCCTAACTGTAGAGGACAGGCCACTGACGGCCCAACCGATCACACCAGCTCTGTACGATTCATTTACATAGATTTACTGAGAGGATGAAATCTGCCTCTGGCTCAAGGACTCTTCATGCCAAGAAAGAAACAAAAAGCACTCTGCATATGACAATTTGGATTTCACTCATGTTAATGGCGCTGTATGACTTGCTAACTTTTTCTAGAGGTAAAGCCACACTGTCTCGCATATTTTTTTTATGCTATTAGAAATATTTTACGCATGCTGACAAAAAAACATGACAAAAAATGCTGTATTCTGAGTGCCAGGCCAGTTCTTCACTTTGTAAAGAAACACTTAATGCCCATAGACTGAACACATAATAAGTATGTGCATGATGTCACTGTTTTCACAAATTTGCATTAACAGAGACTATAATGATATCGTTCTTAAAAACGTGCATTTATAAACCGTTTTCAAAAATTTGCATTTTTAGGCCCCCAAAACACATACAAATTTTGTTTTGTAAATGTCCCCATAGTATTGTAACTTTATTAGATAAAAAAAAATGTTTTATATATTATAAATAATTACAATATATTTTCAAATGTGTTCAATTTATTTTAATAATAAAAATAAAGCCACAATTCAAAAAATCATAATCTAAATACTTATTGACTTGTAATGAATTCAATATGTATGTATTATATGCATTATTATTTTATATTATACTGAATTGGTATGAAACAGTATGAATGTATCTTATGAAAAAAGTTTAATTTTATGGTTTGAGTTGGCTCTTAGTAAGCCTAAGTATGATGAATACCCAAATGTTTCTAGTGTTTCTATATATTTTATATTCCCAAAAGGGTTTTAATTTCCTTAGCTGATGCACTCACTAACAAAACCATCCCAATCATTATACAATTATTAATTATTTCCAAATAGAACTATTCAAGTCAGCTGACTTTTTTCCATATTAAAATACTGCAGATAAACAAAATATCACAATGTTTTTTTTTCCCAATATCATTGAGCCCGAGTATTTTTTTCTTTTTAATATTTAATATGTTTCATAAGATATATACTACACTTTTTTTCCAGCAATGACTCATTAAACTGATCAAAAGTCATGTATAATGTTTCAAAAATATTTCAGTTTCATTTTAATGCTATTCTATAGAACTTTTATTTATCTAAGAATGCTGAAAAAGGCCAGTATCACGTTTTTCAACATTGATAATAATAAATGTTTCTTCAGCAGCAAATAAGCATATTTGAATGATTTATAAAGGTTTGTGTGACATTGACGACATTTCTGGTTTGTTATGGATCTTGTAAGTTCCCTTGATAACAGATCCAGACACATCACTGAAAAGATGGATAAACAAAACATTTTCAACTTCTATACTTTTCTGAGTCTTGTTTACAGGGAATATTGAGTCTTGATGTGAATAATTCCTTTTCCTCTCATATTTTAACAAAAGCACAATACCTTTTTGAAACTAAAGATAAGAGAAGCTGACAGTTAAAGCAGTGTGTTCTGGCTAAACCCTACAGTATCTGCTTCCACAACACCGGTTAAAAAGTAATGCCTTTAGACATGATGCCATATTTACACCATGGATTTGTTCCTTGGAGTTCTTATGCATTGAGTACCATGTAAATACCACAGTACACACATTTGGTTATCCTTCAGCATACACAAAATAAAAGGATATTACCATCTGACACAATCATTGTACTATGACACCATCATAGTGTCTTCTGTGAGGGAGAAATCACACACAAAATTGTTGGCATACTTTTTTCTTTGTGTAGGCCGCTGTGTAACAAATCCATTGCAGCAAGTCAGCCGAGCAGAGAAAAGACATTTGTCAGAAAAGAGATGGCCAGACACAAAGCGAAGGAGAGCGGAAATGTTTTTCTGATAAGCATGCCTCCAGGAGCACTACGCTGGCCCTCGGTGATTAGAGACGCGCTGGAGTACGTCCAGAACACGTCAGGCTGACCTTGACACGTGCTTCATCATGCTGTAAGCGTGTACTCCAGAGGGGCTGAGAGCTCAGGAGTGGATGACACAACAGGCTGTGTAATCACAAATTACACCCCATCCCCAGAATACGGAGTTACCACCGACCGCCGTCTCCACGTTTGAGATATCAGCATTCACGCGACTCGCATAGCGTTTATTCATCCACCAAATGCTGCATATTCTGTTCTATACAGTGCATGCCAAGCCTGCGTGTCTCAGTCTGTGGTATGAGCTCTACAACATGCTATCTAGACAAAGTCACGCATGCTGGAGAATCCTAATGCTCTATTGATTGACTCAGGCCTAAGGCTTTGAATCATATAGGCCTGCCAAAGGTTATCATAATCAATACGCAATAACCGTAATAGCGCTCTCAGCCCGACTACAAAAGAATAAAAGAACAATCATGCAAATCTGCTCGACTCGGGGTTATGGGCCGATGATATTAGTCGTTACAAGGACAGGGTCCCAGCGTTCCTCAAGCTAGTTGAGCTCCCAAGTTTGGCTGCCATGGTAACCTTGACAAAAAGTGCCGGTTTGCAGAAGTGGGAAAGGAAGTGTCTATTTTTACCCACAGGATAGAGAGGGACACATAGCTGATTTTGAGGATGAGAGATGTCGATGAATATGTTTAGCACATTTTTAGAAGTTTGTCTCTGTTTTGAGGGAATAGAACTGAGGTTTATAAGCGTGTGTGTGTGTGTGTGTTGAGGTGGGAAATGAAGGTTTCTCTCATTGTGGTGTTATAGAAGTGTGACTGTTACACCTTTCCTGAAAGCTGTAAATTGGGTTTAACACTAAACATCTTGCTTTAATTGAACAGAGAGTGTGCTGATATGACTCTCCAGAAGACGTGTTTAACACACATTTGAATGGATGACATTCCTATAAACTGAATGGCTGGACCTTAGGAGAGACTGGAACATTGCTCTGTTGACATGCTGTCATGCATATTCGACCATTAACACTTGAAGAGGCTTCAATTTTAGGTTTGTATGCAGATCAATAATAATAAAATAATAATAATAATAATAATAATAATAATAATAATAATAATAATTTATTACACTTTATAAATTGTACTTTTTGAATCCTCAAATTAATATAGAATCAATCAATATAAATTAAGTGTTTTTTTAATTTTATAAAAAAAAAATATATATATATATATATATATATATATATATATTTATTTAATAGATGTTATGCAGCTGCTTAGTGAATTCATGGGAGAAAGAGAGACATATTTTCAACCTGGGGAAAAAAAAAAATCCATAATTGATTTTTGATTCAGAATGATGTGAGAACCGATAGGAAAGACTGTTTGTTATGTTCTGTTCTGATTGGACTCAGAAGTGTTTAATTTTGTTCAGTTCAAGAATGTCATAAAATGAGGTCTGACTTTCCTCATATTTGGACACCCAGAGCGAGAGTTGAGGTTCCTTCTGAAGACATCTGATAAAGCACAATTACAACAGACATCTGTCTATATTTAGGATTCAGACTACACTAATGTGTGAGTGTGTTCAGTCTGCTCCTGTTTTACAGTGAAAGTAAATGAGGTTGTTAAATGTCTCCCCTTTGACCTCTATAAGATGTTTATAAGGTGAGAGTTCACATTTGGAGTTCATTGAAGCATTGACAGGAAGTCACATCTCCCTGAGGATTGCCGGTTTGAGTTCAGTATTGAGGATTAATGGTTTTAAAAGTTGGATGAAAAAAAAGTGTGTGCTAATGTAAGTAGAATTCCTGACCGTATCGTCATCAGTACAGAAACATGATGAATTACACATCATTTATGTATGTAGCCCTGCATTCCAAGCGAATATCCTTGAGTCTTCTACATGTTAAGGCAGACAGTTGTGCGTATGCACTTGTGTTCAAGCCCGAGGGTTTTCTAGTAATGCATAGGAAAGAAGGTCAAAAGCACATCTGGAAAGAAGTTCATATACAAAAAAACACATGAGGAGACCTGTCAGGGTCTTGTCCCCCCCCCAACCACAAACACACACACACACACACACACATGCAAGTCAGTATAAATTCTGCATCAATTTTATTCATCAAATCTCAGTCAGCTATCATGAATACTGCATGATAAAGTACATCTTTGAGCTTTAACACAGACACGCAACCTTATTTCTGTCCCTGTTTGCTTGAAGTGTTTCCATGTTAGTTCAGGATCAATGGGGGAAATGGAAGCAACCAAAATAAGATAAATTAAACAGCTTGTAGAGTGGAGGATAGATCAAATAAAAGAGAATATGGAAGAGCATGAATTGCATCAGAGGAAGCATATCTTTTTATTATGCATGTACATTATTGTATTATTGCCAGATTTAGTCATCCTTTTCTTCTTTATACCTTTTTTTTTCATTTTACCTTCACCTAAAGTAATGTTTAAAGTCGGCATGAAACAGAAATTGTGATCTTGGTTTCTCCTCTATTGTGTTTGTTCTGTCACACATTTGAGTGAAATGGCTTCTCAAACTAGAAAAGGTTGGACTTGATTTTGTCCATGGGGAGTTGATTAGATTGTTGTTGTTTGCTAATTGCTGCGATCTTTTAGTGTGTGAGTGACAGGTTGCTGGAATGCAGGGATTTTTTTGCTTGGATAAAAAAGTTTACATTTGTTTATTTATTTATTTTATTTATTTTTATTTTTATTTGACATGTTTACTCCATTCTTCATTTCACTTCATTTTTGCTCTGATTTAGTATTAAAATTATTTGTATTGTATTGTATTGTATTTACTATTAAGTATTTGTATTTTTATGGTTTTATTCACTCACTCACTCACTCACTCCAAACAAGTAAAAACTTTTGTTTTTACTTGTTTGGCACTGATAACGCAGTAGCACAGAGAGAAAGCATGTGTCTTTGAGAGAGCGAGAGCATTGAGTTCTTCAGCTTTAAGCATATTGTCATTTTTCAGCACATGCAGTCATGCACAATGACACAGTGTGTGTGTGTGTGTGTGAGAGATAGATAGAGAGAGCTGGTACTGCTCTCAAGGCCAGAGAGTTGCTTTATGAGGCATCTAATCTATCAAAGATTCCTGACCGCAGCTTTCAGCCCGACCAGCCTCTGATCTCAAGTGTTTTTCATTCAACAACTTTTGCTCTTTTAGATGATAAAACTCCCACTCTCACTGCAGATACAAATGTGTGCGCTCTCTGAAAGAGCCATGCAGTCCATTACAGAGCCACTCGTTCAACATTATGTGACTGAATTCCTTGAGCACTAACGCGTGTATTGTCATTAATGCTTAACAGTGATATGAGCATCCACACACTCCCGCTTGTGTCTTGTTCATCGCTTTATCTTCTTCCATTTTTTATAGTGCCGTCACATTTTGTTGACAATTATCACGCTCTCTCTCTTTTTTTTTTAATGACCAATGTAAATTCAAGTAATGCTAAATTATTTCTTTATAATCCTGTGGCCTTTAAAGTTCTGTTAATATTTTTCAATATCAAAGATTGCTCTTTCAATTTTCAATTGTTTCAATTGCTTTGCTTTCTCAATTGCAATTCTTCAGCAGTCTTAAGTGCAGTATTGTTGCCGAAATCACATTGAGTGAATTCCCACCGTCAGTCTATCAGTGCACACACTAGCGTCCTGTTAAATGAGCTAACCTCAACGGAGAACTCGGCAAATGCTGGAATAGCAAAGTTCAAGTGCTGTCGCATGTGACAGTGGCATTAGAGATGTACTGTCAGGACCCAAAAGCACTTCACTTGAAATCCGTGAAAATAATAAATCAAGGCCTGGTCCATTAGAGCTGTAATCTCTTTCTCTCTCTCTCTCTCTCTCTCTCTGTCTCACTCTCTCTCTCTGTGTGTGTGTGTACATGCTAGCTTGGCAGATGCTTTGAAAAAGTGTCCACTGTTGACTTCACGTCATGCTGGTAGTTTCTGATTCAGAGATGTTATCGTAGCATCTCGTCTCTCTTTTGTTGCTGTGGTTGTTTTTGACAAATGCATGTGAGTGTGTAGGCGTCCATCCTGGGGTGTGACGTCACCTTGATTAACGGGTGTACTTGTCGGCTGGACTGTGTCTCATTAAATGAACAGGTTTACCTCTCCATGGAAATTAAACATCTCCCATAGCCAATTCATGTTTATTTAAACATTCTGCTGAGAAACAGAATATTGCTGTGGTACACATTTGTTCTTCTGAACTACCATCAGACCTATTTCTATAGAGATCTATTCATTGTTGTCTTGAGCACTGTCATCTTTATTTTTTTGAAAACACAAGTGCGCAGACTCAAGTTTCAAGATGTTAGCGCCATATTGGGACACTGGCGGCTTCAGTTCTCTCCAATGGAAAAGAGTGAAGGGGTGTCGTCCATCTTTTTTTACAGTCTATTGTTTGCAGTGATCCACGGCTGTACCACAAACACATTTATTCACTATTTGTATTTCAAATAATCAATCAAATCAAGTTAGAAGCAACTTTTATTGAAAAAAACAAAACAAAAACACACTCTTTAATACATGTGATGAGAAGACCAACGCCTGTGAAGAGACGACTCAACGCCGGCGATATGTTATGGCGCCATTTTATATATAAACAATATTTATATTTAATATTTATATATAAACAATATGAATGTTAGCCAGAGGAGAACTGGCCCCCGACTGAGCCTGTTTTTTTTTCTCCATCCAATCTGATGGAGTTTTGGTCCCTTGCCACTGTTGCCTTGTTTTTGGCTTGCTTAGTTGGGGATATTTAATATTTAATATTTAACAACATTATTGATCTGTGTTTTGTTTTCACTGTGAAGCTGCTTTGATACAATCTGTATTGTGAAAAGCTCTATATAAATAAATGTGACTTGACTTGACGTATTCACATTAAAACACAATTCAAACAACATTTATTCAGTGCATTACTTTTATATAGATTATATAGTATTTAATTACATGCATTTTATGATGACATTTTATGATTTACAGTCTCTCTTTTTGCATTTGTTATATTTTTTTGACCCCTCAATATATCTTGTATCAATTAAGTAATTATAGGTTTGACAAAAAGGGCATATTTTAAAATAACTATTTACATCAACTAAAACAAATTTGTTACTAGCTAAAAATGTTAACATGGTCTTCATTTTTATTTTTTATTTTTTAAACTATTTAGTAACTTTATAATATAAAGGCTCCCCGTGGAGCCGGGCCTGATGCTCAGACACACTTGGTCTTTTGCGCACTGTGGCTCGCACGCAGACACACTTGGGCCGTTTCTCAATATGCCTTCTTGTCTGTACTTGTGTTCTTGTGGACTTGTAAAACGTCATCAGTCGCGGCCCAAGTACTGTCCCAATACACGAGTCTGCATTTAGGCAAGAACGGTTAAAAATCCCGGATGTGTTCTTGACACTCCCATTTTACCGAGGATGCATCGGATGGTAACTTGTGTGAACTTGATGGCAGAAATATCCCATAATTCATTTCGGCATTCGTGGAAGGAGCGGGAAGCAGAGAGAGGCAGGTCAAAAGTTACCTGAATATTACCGAATATTACCGGCGTTTTTTCCCGCCGTTGGCTAGTGATGTACACAAACAAACAACAGAAGCAGAATTAAAATGAGACAGGTGTTGCTTTATTGTTATGAATATACATTACATTGTAGTGTATGAGTAATCCCTAATCCCAGGCGATAAAGCCTGGCTGTATAATAATTCTCGTTATGTTTGGGCACTGCAGACGGCATCTGTGCGGGGGTACTATTGCGCAATACCAGCAATAACGCATCGTCTCAAACTGTCAGCAGCGTTCTGAGTGCTCGTCACCTCGTGAGTTCGTTCTTTCAAGAACAACTAGCAAGAGCTTTCTTCCCAAGAACACAAGTCCGTTCTTTGCATTCTTGGTTTTGAGAAACGGCTTTGGTCTTTTTAGTCTTTTTCAGCCTTGTTTTACTCTTTCATTTTAGGTTTCAGAAGGGTCAGCACAAAATTCTGCACACTTCCACCTAATGCACATGTACGGTCCACAGCAATAACACATCGTTGTGCCTTTACCAAAAAGAATGTAATAACTTATTTGCTTCTCCCTTTTAGTTTTCCACAAGTACTCTGTCACCTCCCCCTATACTGCCTCTGGTGTCACTCTCAATTCTTATATTTATCTACAATTCAGCTGACAAACAAACACATGTGTTTTTACGTTCTGTCCACATGGATGACCTGAATTACTTTTGAAGCATGACTGAACCAACTCTTGCGCAGAGTCTCTTCAGAGAGATAGTGAAGAACACTGGTAAATTATTGAGAGTAGAAATACAGAGCAGCTACACAGTCCCTCCTGCATAATGAAACAAAAATAAATGAGGGAAATGGGACAGGCCTTGTAACTTGGGACTGTGCTTGTGTGTGTTTGTTGATGCAGTCAGGTCATGATGCATCTACTTCAGCCACATTATATGTCAGATTTTTGCTGAGTGTCTACAATAGTTAAATGCACATCACAAGCTATTTATTTTCTCAGACAGTGCCGACTTCACGCAGAACACTGTTCTTTGCAAAAAAATGACCTTCACGTGCCTTTTACACATGTGCTTGAGTGTCAGTCGGAAATATGTAATCTATCATGTTTGCACATCTGTGAGTTGAATATGATTAGAACCATAAAGAAATCTCATATTTCATTGTCAATCAGAAACCGCCAATCCCAGGACTTTCTTTTATGCTAATCAGTGTCTACTGTCAACGGTACACACATTTCCAGGCCTTTTGGGCCAAAAAAAAAAAAAAAAATGCCCTAAATTATTTATGAATTTCCTGAAAATTTAAATAATAAAGTAAGATGTCGTGGCCTTTCTGAATCCCTCCGTCTTTAATAAGCTCTGTGGTGCATGACACGGGGCACCACAGAATAACTTTATAAAGATTAAAGGCACTGGGTTTCCATATGAAGTGGATTACTGTAATCTGAATTTATTGAGTTTTCTGATACTGGCTGATGTGGAAAGTCTTTTAAGACTTTGTAATGACATCAATAAAAAAAGTAAGTAAGCGGTTTGAATTACAGTTTTAATTTGCCTTAAATTGGTTTTAGGCGAGAATCAGGGCAGTATCAACAAATCGTTTCAATTACAGTTTTTCAGCTCTGGCGCATTTAGAGTAAACATAAGAATATTTTTTTTTAAAAAAATCATTATTTAAGGGTAGTGTAGCAATTGTTTTATAAACACTTTTGTTATACTAGTTGAGGCGCACTTCACATCCTGATAACAATCAATACTAGATGTGGTTTTAGTGTAATATATACACTAAAACCTAAAGATCCTAAGACTTCTGTGGAAGTCTTAGGATCAAAAAATGTCCATCCAATCATTGTATTCATTCAGCAAACAAAAACAAAGATTTTTTTCTGTTTTTCCTGTACCAAAACAACCAGCCTATGCTGCGTTTATGCCATGTCATAACCGCAAAAGATTGCCACCTTGACTTTCTACCCAGTGGGGCATTTCCCGTACAAAAATGTAACTCACTGATTCACTACCATAGTACGATGCATCGTTGGAGAAATCAACTAGCTAGCCGCGACTGTTTCCCAAAACCCATTGTCGCAAAGTATTGTTTGCGACATTGGTTTTGCACGTGGTGGAGTAATTTTCAAATTAACGCTAGATTTGTTCATATAACTTACAGACATGTCATCTGAAAACTATTTTAAATGGTTCTCAGTTATTTTGCTTTATTACCAGACTCAATATTTGTCTCGTTCTTACATAGTTAGAGCACGTTCACACATGCGCACTCTTCAAACACGGTACTTTAAATCGTTTGAAAAGCTAAAAGAAGTAAATTAAATTGGTATGTATTCAAAATAAAAGGTGGTTGTACTGAATGTCAGCTTGCTTATTTTGCATTATAAGGATTTATTACCTCCAAATGTCATGCAATATAAACGATGCCTCTAACCACAGGTGGAGAGCTGTCATTCAAACCACACAACTTTGCGATGCTGTTTGCGAATGTTCGTTGGAACGATTGTTTCGGGAAACACCGACTCGTTGAACTATGCTGATAACGACGGAACTTGCAACCATAGTTGGCTAACGGTGCTTTCGGAAAACGCACCCCAGAGCTGTTCGTGTGTAACACTATCAATGCCGAAATGAATCTGCAGCAGTCAGGTGGTACAATTAAGAGCTCTGTAAGTTGTTTACATTCATTATTATTTTCCTTGAGACAGGAGGTAATTTACAGTGTCTCTCGTCACTTGATGCTTTGAAAACGTCTCGGTTACGTATGTAACCCTCGTTCCCTGAGTAGGGAACGGAGACGTTACGTCAGAAGTGACGGAGATTGGGGGTTTCGCATAGAAAGCCAATCCTCTTCGAGTATTTAAACACGAGCCAATGGCATGCAATGCCTTGGGGCTGCGGAAATTTGCATAGCGTACTCCGCCCTACTCCGTGAGTATAAAAGGAGGAAGTGAACGCAACCGCAGTATGTCTTCGCTGAGGAGCCAAGACTGAACTCGGCATCTACCCAGCGATACAGCAGAAGTGGCAGGGAGACGTAACGTCTCCGTTCCCTACTCAGGGAACGAGGGTTACATACGTAACCGAGACGTTCCCTTTCGTAGTCACTTCGAGTTACGTCAGAAGTGACGGAGATTGGGGGTCTGTGCCATCACGCCAACTTCAGGCTGTCTTCCAGTGCCCTGCGAAAGTCTAAACCCCCGAGCCTTACCTGTTTTCCTTAGGGGATCCGACTTAGACACAGGATTACCAAGGTACACTGGGAAACATATCCCGAAGGGGACATGCTACCAGCTGCCTACCGAAGGGAGGACTTACGAATACACATATGGCCACATAGGAACACATATGGAATCACTGGAGCACCAACCGCAGGTGGCTACTAATTTCAGCTCCAGGGGTGGCAGATGGCTTGCCAAGGGAAGACACATGCTCAGAGAGGCTTACAGTGGATAATACACATGAGACGGTTACCAAGGGGGAACCGTACGCATGGAGGCACCTAGCCAGCATCCAGAGCCACAGCAGTGGTGCCCGCATCGTCGGTGCTGGAGGACTCAAGGCTTCAATGGAAGAACTGAGGAAATATCGCACTTATCCAGTCCGGGGAGTGGAGTGGCGAGCAAGCGAAGACACCTGAGCGGATCCAGAACTGGCCGAAACGAGTACGTGAGAGGATACCGGCTCAATTCGCAGATTATAGAATCTGGCGAAGGTGTTGGGTGTCGCCCAGCCTGCAGCTCTGCAGATGTCTGTTAGCGAGGCGCCGTGCGCTAAAGCCCAAGAGGAGGCCACACTCCGAGTGGAATGGGCCCTCACACCAAGGGGGCACGGAAGGCCTTGCTGCTGGTAAGACAAAGCAATGGCATCCACAATCCAGTGGGACAGCCGTTGCTTTGAGAGAGCCCTTCCCTTCTGGCTCCCTCCATGACAGACAAAGAGCTGGTCTGAGGTCCTGAAACACTGCGTTCTGTCGACATAGGTGCGGAGAGCACGTACCGGACAGAGCAGTGCCAAGGCTGGGTCTGCCTCCTCCGGGGGCAGCGCTTGCAGGTTCACCACCTGGTCCCGGAAGGGAGTGGTGGGAACCTTGGGCACATATCCAGGCCGGGGTCTCAGGATCACGTGAGAGTAAGCCGGCCCGAACTCCAGGCACGCTTCGTCAACGGAGAATGCGTGCAGGTCCCCCACCCTCTTGATGGAGGCCAATGCAACCAGGAGTGCTGTCTTCAAGGACAGAAACTTTAACTCTACCGATTGCAAAGGCTCAACGGGATGCCTCTGCAGAGCACTTAAAACTACCGAGAGGTCCCAAGAGGGTACGAGGGGAGGACAAGGCGGATGCAGCCTCCTCGCTCCCCTCAGGAACCTGATGACCAGGTCGTGCTTCCCTAAGGACTTACCTTCCACTGCTTCATGAGAAGCGGCAATGGCCGCGACGTAAACCTTAAGGGTGGAGGGCGACAGCCTGCGCTCCAACCCTTCTTGCAGGAAGGAAAGCACGACACTGATCGAACATCTCCGGGGGTCTTCTCCGCGAGAAGAGCACCAATTGACGAAGAGGTTCCACTTCAACGCATAAAGGTGTCTCGTGGACGACGCTCTTGCGGAAGTGATGGTTGCCGCCACCGCAGGTGGCAGCGAACTCAAACCTGCCTCGTGCCGTCCAGGAGCCACACGTGCAGCCTCCAAGATCGGGACGAGGGTGCCACAGAGTGCCCCGTCTCTGAGAGAGTATCTTGTCTCAGAGGAATAGGCCAAGGAGGTGCTGTCGCGAGGAGCAAGAGATCGGAGAACCACGTCTTTGTGGGCCAGTAGGGGCTACCAGCAAGACCTGCTCCTCGTCCTCCTTGATCTTGCACAACACCCGTGCAAGGAGGCTCACTGGGGGAAACGCATACTTGCGTGGGCCCCGTGGCCAGCTGTGCGCCAGCGCATCCGAGCCGAGAGTGCCGCGGGTCAGAGAATAAAACTGGGCGCAGTGGGACGAGTCCCGAGAGGCGAACAGGTCTATCTGTGCCTCCCCGAACTCGTCCCAATCAGCTGGACCGACTGGGGATGGAGTCGCCATTCGCCGGAGAGGGGACGGACCCGGGACAGCTCGTCGGCTGCCCAGTTCCGGTCTCCAGGAATGTAAACTGCACGAAGGGACCTCAGGTGCTTCTGACTCCATATCAAGAGGTGGCGGGCGAGCTGCGACAACTGGCGTGAGCGTAGACCCCCCTGGTGGTTGATGTACGCTACTGCCGTAGTGTTGTCTGAGCGGACAAGCACATGCTGGCCCTTGAGCAACGCTCGGAAGCGGTGCAGGGCGAGCCGTACTACCAACAGCTCGAGGCAATTGACGTGCATGAGGCGCTGGGCTCCTGTCCAGGAACCGGCGGCTGCATGCCCATTGCACATGGCACCCCAACCCGTGGTAGATGCATCCGTGGAGACGACGAGATGTCTGGAAACTCGCTGAATAGGGACACCTGTCCGTAAAAAGCTGAGGTTCGACCACGGGAAGAAGGTTCGCCGGCATGCCGGAGTCACTGGGACTCGGAGCGAGCCGCGATGCCATGCCCACCTCGGGACTCGATCGCGAAGCCACAGCTGAAGCGGTCTCATATGAAGCAAACCGAGCGGCGTTGCCGCGGCCGCGGATGCCATATGCCCCAGGAGCCTCTGAAAAAGTATCAGTGGAACCGCACTCTTGCCCTCGAACTGACGAAGGCAAGCCAGCAGTGAGTGCGCGCGCTCGTTCGTGAGCTGCGCGGACATGGCGACCGAGTCTATCTCCATGCCGAGAAAAGAGATCCTCTGCACGGGGCAAAGTTGCTCTTTTCCCGGTTGACCCGAAGGCCCAAACGGGCTAGGTGCCGGAGCACCAAGTCTCTGTGTTCGCAAAGCTGAGCTCGAGAGTGTGCTAGTATCAGCCAGTCGTCGAGGTAATTCAGGATGCGAACCCCGTGTTCGCGAAGGGGAACAAGGGCTGCCTCGACGATCTTCGTGAAGACGCGAGGGGACAGAGCTAACCCGAATGGGAGAACGGCGTACTGATATGCCTGGCCCTCGAAGGCAAACCGAAGAAACGGTCTGTGTCGAGGTAAGATGGACACATGGAAGTACGCGTCCTTCAGGTCGATCGCTGCAAACCAATCCTGATACCGAACACATTCGAAAATGCGTTTGGCCGTGAGCATCTTGAACGGTAGTCGATGGAGAGAACGGTTCAAAATGCGCAGGTCCAGGATCGGTCGTAACCCACCGGTCTTCTTGGGGACAATGAAGTAGGGGCTGTAAAACCCGGACTCCACCTCGGCTGGAGGGACCGTCTCGATTGCACCCTTCGCCAGCAGGGTCGCAATCTCCGCTCTCAGGATTGGGGCATTGCCACCAACTATCGTGGAGCGAACTCCCCTGAAGCGGGGAGGAGACCGTGCGAACTGAATCGCGTAGCCGAATCTGATCATTCTGATGACCCAGCGGGATATCCCGGGAAGCACTAGCCAGGCTTCCAGGAAGTGAGCCAACGGGGTCATGTGAATCACAGACGTCCCCCCGGAGGGGCAGCGTGGCGGGTCGACTGGCACGCGTGCAGGGATGACCCAGCTCGGATGCGTCGAAGCCCGCTCCCCGACGGAAGGGGCCAGGGAAAGCGGAGCGTTCCACGGGGGTCCGTTCCGCCGGGGGTCTGGCGACAGAGGGGGAAGGGATTGGCGTAGCCCGGGGACGACACTCGCACCCTTCCGCACCCTCAGAGACAGAGAGGAATGTGTGGGCTGACGCACTGGAACGTCGAGCGCACCCCTTCCAGACTGTGGGCTCAGTGATGATGTCAAGTCTTTCTTAACCAACTCAGGGCACTGCCCACCCGTGGGCGAGCAGCGGGAACTGAAAACGAAAGATTTTCCCCCCGGCCCTCCACCGGGGGCAGGAGGGGGCCTGCTCCCGCCTCCTGGGGAAAAACTCAACTCCATCACTGAGCAGCCCGTATCAGGATCATCGCTTACCTGGCGTTTAGCGGGGTGTGCGGCCTGAGGGGGCTGTGACGCCTGCCGGCGGCCTCCTCCACGCCGTGGCCCGGATGAAGGCTGCTGCTGGGGCGGGGCGGGAGGCAGGGGAGCCGCGGGGGGGCGTCCTCGGCGGCGAGCAGCGGGAGGCATCTGTGCCGACGACTGGGTGGAGGCAGCAGCTGGTCGTCGGGGCAGAACATGTTTGATTGCCTCTGTCTGCTCCTGGGCAGTGGAGACTGCTGGGCAAGAGTTCTCGACTGCACCGCCAAAAAAGGCCAACCTGGGAGAGAAGGGCGTCGAGCAGACGAATCCGCTCAGCGCTCCGAGTGTCTGCCAGGTTGACGCTCCTGGACCACACTAGTGGCCATCACCTGACCAACGGCGCGAGCGGCCACTTTCGTTGCCCTTTTGGAGAGCAAGGTCAGTGGCGGACCGCAAATCTTCGAATGCCGTTGGATCAGTCCCGCCCTCGAGCATATCTCTGAGCATCTGCGCTTGCACAGTGCTCATCGCATGCAAAGCGGAGGCCGCCCGTCCCGCCGCTCTATAGGAACGCGCCGCCATGGCAGACGAGAACCTACAGGCTTTGGATGGGTGCCTAGGAGGACCCCGGAGGAGGCGCTCCGTGGACACAGCTGTATCGCAACAGAACGCTCCAGCGGGGGCATCCCAGTGCACCCACGGGCGGCCCCCCCATCGAGGGGGGAAAGGCGGGGGAGAGATCGCGCTCTCGAGTGGACAGAGGAGTCCCCCAAGAGCGCGATAACTCCGCATGCAGCTCGGGGAAAAAAAGGCAATGGAGTTGGCCGTGGCCTCGCGGCGGCAGCTTTGTCCAAAAACCAATTATCCCTCCGTGAGAGATCGGGGGAGAATGGAGGATGCCACTCTAACCCAATACTCCCAGCGGCTTGAGACAGCATGCCGTCAGCTCGGGATCCGACACGGGCAGCGCTGGCTCTCCCGAAGGGGGCAGTGCAGCCGCATCCTCATCTCCCGAGGACTGTAGCCCGCCTAGTGATGCTGCGATCGACATCACATCATCATCTGGAGCGCTGCTCGAAGCAGCCGGTACCACTGAAGAGGCAGCCGACTGAATCGAACTAACGCTCGCTGGCTCACGCACTGAGGCGGGAGGTGTGGCCCGAGAAATCGTCGGGGCTTTATGCCACACCGTCACCGTTAATTCGCCGGGTCCCCGGTCGACGGGCCCCCTTTCGTGAAGGAAGCCGATCGAGTAAGGGGGACCGGGGCTCTCACTCTAGTGAGATTTTTTTTTTTTTTTTATATATAAAAATATATATTTTATATATAAAATATATATATACATACACATCTTTTTATATATATATATATATATATATATATATATATATATTTTTTAACCTCAGTGTGGAGATGGTCATGTCCCCATAGCAGGAACATGAGTCATCCACGAACGCTGCTGCTGCATGCTGAATGCCCAGGCATACAGAGCAGCGATCGCGACCATCAGATGACGACAGAAATCGACCGCATCCAGAAGAACACGGGCGAACCGTCTTTAAAAAGACGTGCCGCGTGTAGCTCTTTTACAGAGAGGAGGAAATTCACTCTTTCAGCGCTGAGGCGACCAGGGAGAAGCGCAAAGTCTGGCAGACCACTGCACAGATCGCAGGCAATGCAGAAACTCGCTGGGTACCGCCGTCACACCAACACTGAAGAGGACGCTCGTCTCGAAGAGTCTTGTAATAGCTTTCAGGAGTGAAGAGGTTCTCTTGGCTCCGAAGCGAAAACATACTGCGGTTGCGTTCACTTCCTCCTTTTATACTCACGGAGTAGGGCGGAGTACGCTATGCAAATTTCCGCAGCCCCAAGGCATTGCATGCCATTGGCTCGTGTTTAAATACTCGAAGAGGATTGGCTTTCTATGCGAAACCCCCAATCTCCGTCACTTCTGACGTAACTCGAAGTGACTACGAAAGGGAACTGCTGTTTGTGTTTGTGTTCTAGAGGAGACTTTGGAGAGTTTTGTAAAGGGGTGGTGGGTTTATGCTTTCAAAGCTAGCTTGCTATTGCTAGTTTATCCTAAATTGGTTACCCTACCTTTTAAATATATTGTCAAATTGTTACTTCACGTTTTGGATCATATTGGTACAAACTGATCACTGAATTATGATATATATATATATATATATATATATATATGAAGAGTTCAGATGCAAAAGCCTCTAAATGCCATTTGAAATTTTCTTCTAAAGTGACCATTTTTATCAAGCTTGTATATTTAAGTTCAGTAATTTCACTTAAATGACAATTAATAGGTAATCATCATTGCCATTTAAGTGAAATTACTGAACTTAAATATACAAGCTTGATAAAAATGATCATTTTAGAAGAAAATTTCAAATGGCATTTAGAGGCTTTTGCATCTGAACTCTTCATATATATATATATATATATATATTTTTTTTTTTTTTTTTTTTTTTACACCAAAGTGATGTTTTGTTTTTGGACATGTACTATGGTTAGTACCATTGCTTTTTTTTTTTTTTTTTTTTTTGGTAAAGTAAATGTTGTAATCATTTAGTGCAATGCTATATATCAAGGTACTTTTTTGTAAAGGTCCTTGCATGGTGTAAAATGATATATTTTAAGTCATAGTTTCAAGTTTAATTTTAAAGTTATGCATTTGACAGACACTTTTATATAAAAAAAGACTTGCATTGTATTGAAGGAATACATTTGATCAGTTTATGTTAATTAATTATGCAGTTTCACAAAATTACTCAAGTGCATTTTTGTCAGTTCAAAACTTGAACCAGGGACAAATTGAAACTTAAAACCAATTTCTGTTTTTCAGAAAAGAACCAGAGATGCTTTTTCGATTTTCTGCTGAGTAGTTGTTTACACCTAGTGTCAGAAGCAAGATGCATTGTTTCAAAGATGGAATAAACCAGGGCCAGATTTGTCATCTAAAGAGACCTTGCCCAAAATCAAAGAAAATGTAGTGAACTAAGTAAATATGCTGACTGGTGAATCGAGAACAGAATCTATGAATGTAAATTAGCTCAGTGTGTGGCTCAATGCATCTCTTTTCCTGAGGGAAAACCCAGTGAACAGGGCAAGATATGAATTGTTTGAGAGTGAAATCTATAACTGATATGACCGTCTGACTGTTTGCATTCCAACTACAATGAACACTTCCAAACCATACTCATAATGTTTCCACACACTTCTGTGGCGACTTTACATCTGTATTGGCCCAAACAGAACCATTTGTAAACACAGACAGTGTTTGATCAATAGCATGGTGTTTAAACACTTTTTGATTGTGATCAGGTGTTCGTGAAAAACAGATTCGAGTTATTGTTTAGGCTACTGTCTCAAATATTTGTATAGTAAAGTTAGTAATGTGATGGACTGTAAAAAAAAAGATCTTAAAGGTTGACGTGAGCCTCTTCAAAGTGACAAAGAGCGGGGAATTCACCAAGAATGAATTGCATACAGCGATAACGTTGTTTATTTGCATGTGCTGTCAAGGGTTTCTTTTATTAATCGACTCACTCAACGGAACTGCGGTAATCGGGTAATGCACAAACACGGCTAAATATTTAAAGTTGAAAGGAATTTAAACAGCATTTTTTTAATCATCATCATTTGATAAATATCTGCTGTCATGATCAATAGAAAATGTAAATAAACGTGTACTTTTCTGTTAATTGCGATTTGTTCATTTTGTGAAAAGGCTTTTATGTATTTTTTTTTTGTTCATGTACTATGGTAATAACATAGCATTTTTTAGGTAAATATAGTACTTATTTGGTACAATATCAGAGTACTTTTAGCAAGAGGTACATGTTTTAAAACTATGAATAATAAATCATACACTCAACCCACAAAATGTGTCTTGAATAAAGTAGTTAATAAAATCTAAAAAAGAATGAAACAAATCCAGCTTTGGTCACAAATTATAAAAGCAAATTAATTATTCGTAGAAATGAACTAAAAGTACTTACAGAATAGAGTAAGTTATTTCAAAAACTGCTAATGTCTTAAGTTTCACACACCATCTAAACTTTGACCTTGAAACAATTACTAATGAAGGTCTAATCCAGATCATTACCATACTAATTACCATAACCATCTCCTCACTTCCCTTAGACATGACATCATCTGGCATGATGGTGTCAGATACGTCTGTGGAAACACAGTCCAGAAATGTTTCTCACGCCAAGGGTTTTCAGTCGTTCCGGTCGGTGAAGAATGTCAGATCATCAGAGAAAATTACCACGGTAATTAAACTGATGGATGCTTATATTCCTGGAGTGACTTTCCACTCCCATTTAAATATCAGTTCTTTTAATACAGCCTACAGAGCTGAAGAGCAGAAGGTTGGTGTTGATTTTTATATGTGTTTTTTCATTGCCCTCTCACCCCGCTTTAAATGAGGTGGAGTTAAAATAGATGAATCCAGCGCTCTTTCATCAAGACGTGTTGATGAGTGTCATTCAAGTGACTTAGGGTTGTTATTTGGAAGTCAATATTGCAGTACACAAATAAAATTGTGAAGCAAAACAAAAATACAGATTGATTTCCAGCCATATCAAAATATGTGCCAATGGGAAAATTTTTATATATTTTTTTTTCCATTTATATTTAGATATAATTTATCTAGATATTAGATTTAGACATGTCTATTTAGTACATGATACATTACTTTTCAAACCACTTCATTGTTCATTATCTGTTGATCTTAAAGCAGAATAATAATTAAAATATTAGTAACAATGACTTTATTATTATTATTATTACTTATGTTGGTGATTTTATAGTGACAATTAGATTAATGTATTTTTAAAAAAAAAAACATATTTTGTCAGTTCATACAGTATAAGTTCATGCATTCCTTAGCAGTCTAACACATGATTTTGCTTTACATGAATTTTAAAGTGTTACCAGGTGCTGCTTTTATTCAATATACACTCAGTAAAGAGAGAGCTGGAGCCATTTTTGGACTCAAGTGTCTCACTCTTAAGGGCGCACTTGTGAGAATTCATCTCACAGTCTAATTTAATTTAACAATAAGCCCTGACGTGAAATTAAGAATATGGCTTATGATCTTAACAGCTGTTCTGTGTTACTGTAGGCATTTTGTGTAAATAGTTTGTGTGATTATGTAATAAGGGCTAATGCATTACTAAGCCAAATCTAATGCTAATTCTGCATTCTAGTTGTAGATGTAAAGCATCACTGATGAAGTCAAGAGCTCTTGATTTTAGAGTATGCTCTCATGTTAATCTCTCATTAATGCTTGGAAATCCATCAAATCTTGACTTTGAAATGATTTGAGACTTATATGGACATATTTGGGGGCAATTTTTCCTTGGCGAGATCTGGAAGACATCTGAAAACACAGCTCTCTTCTTCAGCTCACAATTTTAGCTGGAGAGCTATCTCGCGCTCAGCACATTGTGCATGTTATATTTAGATTTTTTTTTTTCTATTTACACTCTGAATTACATCCATAAATCAGTTTAACATGAATGAAAAGTATAAATAGAGTGAGTACCCTTTTTAATGAAAAAAGGCACACATCTCATGTTTACGCTGATAAATCTTAGATATGTTTGATAATGGTTATCTGGCATACAATTAATTAAAATAATGGATTTTCTTTCTTTCTTTCTTTCTTTCTTTCTTTCTTTCTTTCTTTCTTTCTTTCTTTCTTTCTTTCTTTCTTTCTTTCTTTCTTTCTTTCTTAATTAATTATTATGTACACTCTTAAAAATGCTGGGCTGTTTTAACCCAATTTTAGGTCAAAAACGGACAAACCCAGCCATGGGTTACATTTTTAATCCATTGTTTCAGTTTGTCCATATTTGACCCAAAATTGGTTTAAAACAACCCAGCATTTTTTAGATTGTAATGATTTTTTTAAAACTAGCACCTCATTCTTGGTAATAACATTGTTCACAAGTAAACACACAGGTATCACAGTGATCTCTCTAGTGCTTGTGTTTTTGAAAATGTACACTCTTAATGAACAGATATTTAAACCTCTTGACGAAGAGTGTTTAAGGCTTGACTCCGACACGAGTCGTGAGCGTTTGAGTTACGGGCAGTGAGTGTGTGTGTGCACATTACATTAACTCATTTAGTGTGTCTAATGGGCTGAAGCAGGGGTCTTGCACACGCCATTACACCCTGCACACCCAGTGACACCACACACACACACACACACACACACACACACACACACACACACGGGCATCTGGGCATATGGTCAGTTTGACTGCGTGAGCTCATGCGATTGACTCAACTCTTCAGAGACTAACCAACAGAAGTCCTATAATTGGCATAACTTCATTAGCTCCGATTAGAGCACAAACACTTACTCAGGCCATGAAGACTAGAAACTGATCTTGATGTTTTTAATGGTGACTTCACAGGGCAGAGGACATACAGACATCTGTTTCTTCTCAACATCAGGGACACAAGTGGAATATGGAATTAGTGCTGAGGGAGAACAAGCTCCTTCTGAGAGCGCTGGCAATTTTTTGGCAATCACAAATACACAAACACACACACACATACTGGCTCATCTTGGTCCTAAAAAATTGTTTTAAAGGAAGACTCATGTAGAAAGCTTATAAAGTTCTTTAAATTGACCTTTTGAGGCAGCATACAAAGATGTAGGGTTGATGAGGGAATAAATGTGTACTGAATTTATTTATATATTTACCCATGATTGTTTGTGAGAATTCATCATTTTACTTTCAATGTGTTCTGAATATAGGAGTCACACTCATAAGGGTTGGCATGATAACTGTAACAACAATATTATGGCATCTTGTGGCTGTCAACAAGTAACATACAAAGTTTAACCTGTTTGGCTTTTGCTTTTTTTGGTCAAAGTAATGTCCAGTGATGTATTATCATCTGGCTGTTGACAGGAAATTTAGGACTAGTTTTCCCCGATGAGAGCAGGCAAATTTGCATTCCAGAGATGTAATTAGTGATTTAAATTTCAACCAAATCAAACAAATTTGTATTTGTCTCCTCATGAACAAAAGAAAAAAAATTGGACAAAAATACTTTTTAGAGTCCTCTGAGAAAACCAGTCCTGTCTGGAGAGGAATATTGTTATAAATTATTTTAATGTTATTTATTTTATTACAAATTTCTGATTTTGCCAACTTTTTTCCTCCAAAAAGTCTGACATTTGCAACAGTAGCATCAGGTATGAATGAATTAATTTCCTTAAGGTGTACAGTAGTTCAACTAAAAGAATACAGTCATATAGCACAAAAGAAGATATTTTGATAGAGGCTGGAGGTATAGCAGGTTGCAAGTCATATAGGTTTGAAATGACATGGTGGATAATGATCAAATAATGACAGATTATTATTTTTGTGTATTTTAATGGTTTTCATTATCCAGACACTAAACTGTGCCAGCTGTGCTAAACTACTCCTCAGTTGAAAGATCTGACAAGTGGTCATTTCTGCATGGCTTTATAGCCCGCCGAGCTCGCACGTTTTGGCGGGCTGATATATAATTTGTCAGTGTAATTCACAGCCGTGAACCAATCAGGCGTCAGATTTCGGAGAAAACTTTTAGAATAACTGATCAAATGCGAGTGAACCGTATCAAAAGGGAAACGAACGCTTCCATTGGGATGTTTACTTTATAAAAAAGTATTAGTGGCTGTTTACTTTGTGATGTTATGGAGGCTTTCAGGAGCTATTAAATCAAAACAGGAACTTAAAAGCTGAATTGGCCACAAAGGGTAAATGAAAAAGGGAAAATGATAGAGTGTGAAAAAGGGAAATTTCCACACAAAACCTAATCACACATAAAAAGCGGAACATTGCGAGGAAATTGCTGCTATTACCGAGCCACTGCAGGAGTCAAATCCACATTATATCTGCCAGATTTTTTGTATACCAATGGCACATCTCTCTCTCTCTCTCTGGCTATGTTTGGAATGGCATATTTCTACTTTTTTAGTTTTGCAATATGTATGCACACACTATGCATGGAAAACCAATATAGATTCATTGTCTGATGTCAACACAGTCTCATCCCAAAAAGTCATATAACTGACGTCTTGGGACGTCTTTTGACCATACGTCAATATCCGCCTTTTTAGGGCCCCCTTAAACGTCGGTGGATGGGGATCCCGGGCCGTCATACAACTGACGCTTTACCTTTAACGTCTGTTAGGTGACGGGTTAGGTTTAGGGTTAGGTTTAGGTATGGGGTAGAGTTAGGATCCCATAACCTCATCTACCGACGTTTAAGGGGGCCCTAAAAAGGCGAATATTGACGTATGGTCAAAAGACGTCAGTTATATGACGTCTTGGGATGAGACCGGGTTGGTGATGTATACTATCAGAGGACACTATGCTGGATACTGTACCCTACAATTTAATGTGCTAAACGTCCAATCATTCCAAGTGTGAGGAATATAATATGCACAAGGATTACGGGGGTCATGACCCCCTCAAAAATCAGATCCAGCTATAACCCCCCCAATATCATCATATCATTCAGATTAAAATAGGCATGAAATATCCCAAATTAATACTTTTGTTTGTTTTCTTTATTAAATTCATTTGCCAGCAAGAAAGATTTTATCATATTTTAAATAATCTGTAATGTACCCCCCGCCCACCGCACCGACTACTTGGTATTACCCAACCCGTTTTCTCTACCAAGTTTTTCCTTGTTCCAGGTAACCTGTGTTTTCCCAACCTTATACCTTTGAAAGTGCACTGGAACGGCAGTCAAACCCGTGACTTCCAACCTGTGAACTGGTACTAGATCGATGTACTCCCAGTTACGAGCTCTGACGTCACATAGCCCGGGAAACCATACAAAACATCAATGGCAGACCCTACGGATGCAGTGTTTCTGCAGGTGGTGCGCGGTGTGAATACACTTTAGGACAATGTAATGTTTAGTGCATGGATAAATTAATACCAAATAAATTTCCAAATATACAAATAAAGTAAAATAAAAGGTATAACAGCTTATCTTACCTTATGTGCCATTTTTCATCCTCCATTTCCCTCAAATAAACACCTTACACTCTAAAAAATGCTGGGTTGTTTTAACCCAGTTTTGCGTCAAATATGGACAAACCCAAACATTGGGTTAAAAGGTTATTTTAAAATTTAACCCAACAGCTGGGTTTGTCCGTGTTTGACCCAGAGTTGGTTTTAAACAACCCAGCATTTTTAGAGTGTATTACAAATCTGCATAAGCCCCGCAAGGTCTGCCATGTTGGTTTGTTTACATCTAGCTACCACAATTCCTTGCGCTCAGGTCATTTGGCGTGACTGGCCTGGAATGCTACAGAGTTGTGAGTCGTGGTTTGAAGTCGTGATTTACGTGCTCAAAAACCTGCCTGGAATGCAGCATTTGTTCACTATGTTGCGCAGTCGCTGGGATGAATGGTTGGAGACAGCTGATGGTGAATGCTAATGGATGGAAAGATAAAAAGTACACTGAAAGGTAGCCAGACAATGATTTTTCATTGTTGGTCGACACCAGCCAAAAAAAGTGGAAAAATCCTGACCAAATGGAGGTACCCCAAGTGTGAGGTGCGGGACCCAAAGTTGGGTTAAAACAACCCAGCAAATTTTAGAGTGAAGTAAAAATATAACATTTAATATAGTGCACATATTTAGCAAATTACTCCTTTCTCTACATAAAATTTGTCTAGCCAATGTGCTATCATATGGCTTTCCTGAGGTTAATAATGTTAGGTGACATTGTTCTCCAGCTGTTTTATTCATAGACATATAGAGCTAGACGCCCTATCGCCCGCTGCCGCCTATTGGCACGGACGAGCCGTGGCGCTGCCATCTTAAACCGGTCACCGCTTAATGTAATCTGTTTGGCAGGTGCAATGAGCTGTCAGCGCATTTAATTAATACCGAACTAATTTTCACATGTTTTTTTTATTTATTTTTTTTTTGCTGCAAAGGTCATACATGTAGCTATACACAGGACACATGGGATATTTTATTCACAAAGTACAACCAATAGTACGATAATGTTAAATCTTAAATCTTACTTACTAGTCCGCCGATTTGAGCAGGAATATGCTGCACAATAGGAATACGACAGGTTCAAGCTGGTGGCCGGATATCTCGGTCCCCAGCAGCCAATAGGGCAACTAGTCTCTATACGATATCTATGGTTTTATTGACCTCTTCCCACGGTTAAAAAAAAAAAAAAAAAAACACAGCAAATTGTAGCATACTGTCTCTTTCAACACACCTTTTGTTCATTCGTGTTTATTAGTATTACCCAGTAAAGAGAAAGATGTTCGGTTCACGACCACGATCTGTCACTGTCACGTTACATCTACAAGCGGCAAAACACTATTGTTTGAATTTCGCAATAAAATTGACAGAATCTGAGAACTGAGAATTTATTCCTACCAAAAGTAACCTGCTCTGTCTAGTCTGTCGGTGTCAGTGTCCGTGAGAAAGTGGATGTGTGGCGTGAGAGCGTGTGAAATGTGTCGATTGCGTGAGTCTCATGCTGAATTATTGAGATTTGGTAGCCCTGCTCTCTCTGCTCAGTGTCGGTTATCTTATAGTCAAATTATCGCCATATAACAGAGGTATATATTTTTTTTTTTCTTCTGCCCACCAGTTCAGTGTCCATGTGCTCAGGCATATCTTCACCTGTTCACCTATGACCATACGTGCCACTGCCTAAACTGAAACTGATTGGTCTTTGTATTAGCGATGTAGAAAATGGGCTATCAGCTCTCAGAGGGAATGGGTTGTCACGTCCATGCATTAATTTATTTAGTTCCTAAAATTGCAGCATTTTTGCGTAATACAATCGCATAGGGTTGACACCGCGATTGCTATAAGATTAATCGTGCAGTGCTATGTGTCATGTGACAACTAATCTGTAGGCCTAGGCTATGCTAGTATTTAATCTTGAACATGGCTCTATCCATTCATCCATCCAAGAGCTATGCTAATATGGCTTCTACAAACATTTTAGGCCATTGTAGCTTTTTAAATATATCTTTAACTTTATATCAGCACAAGTTCGTCCACAACCATTTTTATGGAAATCCTTCTGAGGTAGATGGTGCAAAATCAATGTTTAATTAGCACAATGGCTTTTACACTTTTTTTTTATAACTGGTACATCTGGCACATTTTTTTTTTCTGGAATAACAGGATAAATAAGTGAAGGGAATGAAGAGAGAAGTGAGAGAAGGAAGGTGTGAGATTTGGCTCCTGTTCTCACAGCTGTTTTTGAAGTGTTTTTTTTTTTCTTCTGTTCTTAACAGAGTTTGATCATGATGAAAATATGCAGTGCAAGAGAGAGTATAAGATGTAGCTAAAATAAAGAGAATTGATACTTAGAAAATGAAGTTCACTAGAGAGGAATAGTGATTTGTGATATGGTCATCCCACCTTGACATGCAATGTAACTTATCTAACCACAATTTACATAGACATAGACAAAAATACGCAGATAATTTGACTCGGCATTTGTCCCGGGATTGTTTGATTTTGGTTCATTCACACTGCCAGTGATTTGCCGGGATCTGTGAGTGCGTTCACACACAACCCGTAAAGATCCCGGAAAGACACATGACGTCAGGATGAGACGTGTAACTTACGCGTCGAAAACATGTACGCGCATACCATTCCACAAAGCTGGTGAACGATCTCAGCATCAGCGCGGATAGTGAGGAGCTCCTGGTCCCTGCTTCGTTCCAGTTTGGAGACATTCTTCTAAGAGCTACAGAGTCACACGATGGCACGATCGTCATCACTATGACACACCCCTTGTGGCATTGGTCCTGGCTTTTGTTCACACAGCACGTGTTCCGGGACTGATTTCGGCAATGTTACTAGGTCCCCAACCCGGGATCGATGCCGGTATCAATCCCAGGTCTTGTTTGCGTTCACACAGAAGGCGTTCTGGCAATTTCCCGGCAATTTCCCGGGATCAACGCGCTGTGTGAAAGGGGCTTTAGTTACGTCTTTTAACCCTTTCACACGTAAGTTTAAAATATTCTAACTGACCCCCCAGCGTGAGTTTTTCAAGGCGACCGTTATTTAGAACTTGCCACTTTAATGTTTCCATGGTGACGCGTCAATGCTTGTCACGTGACACAGCATAACCAGAACAGAGCGCGGAATGAATGATGATCTGCTTTTATGTCATTTTTCCTTTTTTATTAAAAATATTCAAAAATGTATTAGCTATATCATGAAACACTGATATTCCGATTGTCAAATATGTGCAAGTGTATGGGGTTTTGTTGTTTAGACATCTTTATAACGATCGCGTTAGTTGAGCTGTATGCACAACGGGCGGCGCCATTTTAGTTTCGTTTTCAGTGCAGAGAATCGGATCTGTTGGATTTATAACGTCAATTCATCCACTTCTCACGAAATACATGATAGTAAGTGGCTGGTGAACTGGGAGAAGAATAGGATCAAATGTTAAGCTACTTACACAATGTGTATCTGATATGAATAAAATGTGTCGTCTTATTATAATTGAAAGGATTATTATTGCTGCTTCCATAGACATCTGTATGTATTTTACAAACTCAAAATCATTGTTTTGCTAGTACATATGTGTATTTAAATGTCTGAAACCTAAAATAAACATTATGTGGTTGAAAACTCTCAATAGTTGTGATATATGACAGCACTGAGTGCGTCTGTCTCTGGCTGAGTGCCAGCCAACGCGCGAGAGCAAGTTTGAATTTAGCAGTTGCTGACGTGTGCACTGAACGTTCTAATCACACCGGTGTGATCGTACGCTCCAGGGACCAGCCAAGACTGATCACACCGGTGTGATCGTACGCGTGAAAGGGTTAACTATTATAGTATTTTGAAGGGCAAAAACATGAACTTTAACTATTGGCTTAACTTCTTCAATCAGCTGTTACTTTAAGGCAAAGCCAATAGCATATTGCATTAGCACCTCAGCTCCACCCACACCCCACCTCTTTGCCCATTTTATTTTCTGTGGTAGTGACAAGAGGTGACACGCTGCCAAGATGCATCCCATCTTCTTAGCGACCATCGGAGTCAGTTGATGAATTACATTTTTGCTGAATCCCTTAGGAAGGACGGCAAACAATACATCTTTCCAATCGACAAATGCCTTGATTGCAGTTCTCTGTCCGTCTTTTAAAATGAACGCACTCTCGATTTCTTTTACAACAGACGCAATAACTGAATCTATACATCTCTGTTCTCCAGCTGCAGTCATCTCTGAGGGAAATCAGTTCAACCCAAGTGCTCGTTGATAACATGATGATTACGCAACTGCAGATCATCTGTCAATCATTGTTTAAAACCCGCCCTGGCAATATGATTGGTCATAATTAATCCTCAATGGATCGAGTCCAGACCAAACTTCCACTATTTTACATTTACCTCACTCAGCTATCAATCAAATCAAAGCTTAAAATATAATGATGAAGGTGCACCTTGGTGACATCTTAAACTATATACGTACACATGTACAGTGCTTGTGGTACATTTTTAGGATTTTTTGGGACAGCATGAGGAACAGATATAGACAGCATTCCTGCTAACCGATAAGCAAAAGTGAGAGGTCATTCATTTAACAGAGCGATGTCTGTCCGTGTGTGTTTGTGTGTGATGCATACTGATATCTGAAGCTATGACTCAACCTAGAAAGCATCAGATCAGATCAGATCAGATCACACAGAGACACACACACACACACACACACACACACACACTGAGACAGAGAGAGATCAATGTGGCTTGTTATCACAGCTGCTTTTCCTTTATTTATCCTCTTTTGACAGAAAGAGTGAAAAGATGGCTTGAAAGAATGCGAGAGCGAGAGAGAATGAGGCATCTGAGGACGTGTCTGAATACAGGAAGTTATTTTAGAAGATCTGGGCGGTGGAGGAGCGCTTGTCTCCATCTCAACACTGGGAAAGTGAGTGACATCATCCTCTCTCTTGACAACTTAGATACAGCTGAGATCATTTGCCATCACCATCAGCACTGTTATTTAAATCATTAGCCCATGTTCATTGTGGTTGAGCATGACGTTTTGAACAGTTTGCCAGAATTTTGACTTGTCTTCATAAAACCTCTTTCAGATTGAAATTCTTGTTCAAGCATGCTTTTTATTGAAATGCTTCTATAATTATTATATTGAATATTATAAAAATATTATAAAATAACGATTGCCTTATTGCTATTAACCAGAATTTTACTAATTGTGCCAGTCCTGCACCTGGTAAACATTTCATGCTCAATCTGCATCTATGAGTGATTGTGTGTGGTCCTGGTTTGTTGAGTCTGAGACTATTAACACGTGTTTGTGATATTTAATAAACCGTAATTGGTGATATTTTATCATTTTGAAACACCAATACTCCAGTCTCTAATTAGGAAAAGCATTGCAGTGCAGATCACCATGTTGTTTTATTCTTAAACCAATTGTCTTTGGCAGCCAATTACATAGCCCTGAATAGTTTATTTGACACACACACACACACACACACACACACACACACACACACACACACACACACACACACACACACACACACACACACACAGAGAAAGAGAAATCTTGTGGCTTGAAATCTAATTTCTTCCTCTGAAGTGACCCGTGAAATAGTGTGAGCTCTTTGCTCCCTCGCTCTATGTAAAATCATCAGATTGCCTATTTCAGAATCCAATATGAACCCTCTCCAGTGCTCTTTAAACACACATACACACACTTACAGTAATGGGTATTATGGGCCCCTCCTGACCTGTTAGATTACAGAGGAGAGGGAAAAACATATACGAAATGAAAGACCAAAAAACAACTCAAATGCTGAGAAGATGAGAGGATAGTGGAGAAAGAGAGTGCACAAAATAAGATTGAGGAAGTTAGGTACAGACCGAACAATCAAAGAAAACAAAGGATTTGTTGAACAAACAAGAACTGATCTGAGCAGATCAGATAATGGGAGCATAAAGCTCACGATAAAGATAATTTGGTAATATTGTACAATAAGATATTGCTATATTGTTATTTCATGTTAGTTAATGAAATTGCAGTAATTCATTAGTTCATTTTAGTTCTACCAGAAAGACTCGGGAGAATAATGCCATTACCAGTAACAGCTCAGCAAGCATAATATGAAATAAAGTTCTTTGGCATAGGCCCTGTTCGTAGTTCGCATTCCGAGGGCACGGATTATGCATGTCCTGCCTCCAGACGAAGGCAGTGGTGCAGCCGACCCCCTCCTTATGAGACGGGACCGTCCTGGTGGTGGTGTTGGGGTGGAGGAGAAGGGACTTCTTGGTGGTGGAGGGGAGGATGGAGGTGAAATGGAAGTGTCAGAATCTGCAAACTCAAACATGTGTAAGTTTCAACCTTTTATAGAACGAGTATTTAGAGCATGATTAGATAAAGTGAAGGTAAACAGTGACGTATTGATTGAGTCTTCCTGGCATTTGAAATTAACATTAACAAAGACTAATATATGCTGTAGTATTGTTCATTCTTAGGTCATGTTAACTAATGACTCCATACAGTATGTCAAGGATTACTATTAACTACACTACACACACAAAAAAAAACAACAACAACTATACAATATATGCTAATGGTTTGGAAATGAGAAAAAAAAAAGAAACCATATTTTGCCACATAATACATAATCATGGCTTAAATACATAAATAGTATCATTTTATAGTTTACTCTGGAGTGCCTTTTGCAGTTTCGTAATAGACTTTAATCAGTGAAGTGCCATATGTAATTTTTGACTTAAATGTAAATGATAGAAAGGGATAGAAGTGTGGTGAGTTGAATGGATTGCAGTAAGGTTTAACAATAGACTTAAACTCAATAAAACAGTTTTGAATGTTGTGAGTTGTGAAAATGACATGGTCCAGGTCTAATCCTCACAGATTCGTTTTTATCAGTGTTATCTTCAATATGCCATGACCTGGTAGTTAACCCTTAGTTAACCCATAGCTAAGGTCTGTGGCATCAGAGGAGAAATCTTTTTGGACATTAATTGAATTATTGGTGGCATATTTGGTTTTGGACTAATAATTAAGGTAAATCAGTGCTGTTATTTCTTTATTTTAACAGAGGATTTTGTAACCATTTTGATTGTGTAAATAGACAGATATGGTCTTATTCAGTGGAGTTTAAGACTATAGAGGTGCAGGCTATTTCACCATGTCCAGTCTCACCTGCTACAAATGTTACCCCCTATCTTGAGAATGAATGTGTTGAGGTGATATCATGTAATATCACACGCATGAGCTGGGATGGACAGTTAGCGCATGAGCACTAACTGTGTGTTTTGACATAACCTTTCAGACTCTGTCTTTTCCTTATGCTTGATTTAACAAACAGACACTTTCAGTTATGTTGAAGGTAAACACACAGCTATGTCATACATAATTTAACAATAGTCTTTGTTTGCAATAGTATAGCTTTCCAGTACAAGCTAGTTGGTTGGAAATGCATAAGTTTAAAAATCGTGCTGGAGTTACGAAAATAATGAAATTAACGTGCCCCAGCCACGAATAAATAGATTAATTTACGTGACCATATCACGAATTTCCGTGAGACTGGGTTGGTTTTTCCAAAACTAGTGACAAATCGTTTCATTGGAGTTTTTCGCCGCATTGTGAAATGCACAGCTTTAAAGTTAAATAAAACATATTCTTTGAAAGCTCGCTCATCGTGCTTTCGACATTGAAAAGTCCAACAAGTCAATTTGTTCGTTTCGTCAGTTCAAGTGAACTGGTTCATTTGATTTGATTAAAAAAAGACAGTAAAACAGTAATATTGTGTAATATTACAGTTTAGAATATCTTCTATTTTAATATATTTAATAATTTATTCATGTGATGGCAAAATGTAATTTTTAGCCATTATTACTCTGTCACATGATCCGCCAAAAAAATCACTCTAATATGCTGATATTATGATCAGCCAGTCCGTTCTCATCCTTTAGCGTCATATGTGATGCTATATGACATAACGGTGAAATACTACGCACATGGCACCCTTTATCGTTAATATAACATGTGAACCCAAGGCGTCATAAATCCTTTAGTGTAATATGAGACTACCCTATCCTACCCTACCCCACACCTAAACCTACCCATCACAGCACATGTTATAATAACGATAACGGGTGGAATGTGCGTAGTATTTGGCTATTTTGTCATATAGCGTCACATATAACGTTAAAGGATGAGAATGCGTTGGATCACTGATCCCAAAAATGTCTGTATATACAATAATAGAGTATAAACTATATAAAACCACATCTTATTAAGATACAAGTCAACATTTGATATTTTTAGATTTTCTCTCAGTGTCACTTTTAATCAATTCAATGCATCCTTGCTGAATAGAAATACTAATTTCTTTAAAGAATCAAAATGACACCAAAGCGTTGAACCATAGTGTATTTAGTTGTTTGGTCCCGATGAGGAAAACAGCTTTAAATCATGTTAAAAATGTAAAAATGCAGAAAGTTTTGATGGGTATATGTTTAGGGGCAGGGCTAGTGTAAGGGGATAAAATATGTAGTTTGTACAGTATAAAAAAAACGTTGTCTATGAATGTCCTCATAAAACATGAAAACACAATGTGTGTGTTTGGCTATTAATTTTTTTTTATACATAAATTATAAATAATTTGAATATTACCAAACCAGCTACTTATAATCTAAACTAACTAACCCTAGAATAATACACGGTAAGCTATTGTAGTAGCAATGACATTGTGACTAGATTAGCTTTTAATATTTAAATCCACTCCAAAAACACAAATGAATGTTGACCATGTCAAAATGGTGAGAAATAAGCCTCCTAATAGAGCTGTTCATATTTAAGTAATCTGTTTTTGTTTTTATCGTTCCACAGGGTAATGCCTCCCATTTTCGTTGCAGTCGATGAATCCAATCACTAATTTAACCTTCCCCCGTGTGTCTTCCTTCATTCCATTAGAGACCAATGTAAATCACAGCACCTCTCTGCTGCTCGTTATCCATAGAGACATCTCTAAACGGATGCTGAGCGCTTGTAACTGTACAGCAGGTGACAGAGGCTTGACAAGACAGCGCTTGTGACACCAAAAGCCCTGAGCTCCTGTGGTCACAGTATAATGGAATACGGTCAAAGAGAATCAGAGGCAATAAAAGTAGGCAGAAATGATCCAAAATAAATGAATTCATGAATTAGAAATGAGTGATAATTAATGGTTGTGCTTAATGATCTTCAGAGAGAAGTGGCGACCTAAGGGTCAGATCAGAAAAATGATGGGGGATTGGGGGATGATGTGGAGAGCAGATGGATAATGGATGACAGACCAAGCAAAAAATTGTCAAGCGCTTTAAATAAAAAAAAGCAGAGCATTTTTTTTTTTTTTGTCATTCTGATAGTTATACTAATATTAAACCATATTTAAACTTTATTCCCAAGCTTTCTTTCATTTCATTCTCAAGCTTTCTTTCATTCCAGGAAGAGTTTTACATAAACAGTTTTGTAGCCTAAATCATGTTGCAAATGCAGCTGAAAATGGAAGTATTGATGCTTTGTCATTTTACTTTCTCCTGTATCTGGTTGACGTACAAGCCAAATATTGTGTTTTCAAAAGCATTGCTTTGTTTTGAGCAGTCGGATATGTCATCTGTCTCAACTAATGGCATATTTGATGGGGCCGTACAGTCAGAAGGGGTAGTAAGGAAACAGTTTAATTTTTATTAGTCAGTTTGTTACTAATGATATTAATTAGTTTTACTATTCACAATTAAAACAGTTTTAATAGCCACAGACATGTACCACCATTCAAAAGTATGTTTTTTTTTTGTCTTCGGCAATGATGCATTAAATTGATTAAACAATGACAATTTTACAATTGATTTCTATTCAAATAAATGATGTTTCTTTTGTAATTTTGTTCACCAAAGTGAACATCAGAGACCTCTTATGGACCCCAAACTTTTGAATGGTAGTGTACGTTTGGAAATGGCACATGCAAAGTGGGGTTTTAGAATCAGCATACATCATTTTGTGACATTTATAAGGGATAAGACACACTTAAAACATGTTATTCAGAATGATTCAAGTGTTTTGAAATGTTTACAAACTTTTGGAGGGCCCTGTATGGCTTGCTCTGTACTGTATGTGTTCTCTGTACAGTCTTCAACTCGAGTACTTTTTACTGGACAGTGAACAGCTGTTTTCTGACTATTTACAAAAGTTGAATGTGCTTCACTGTACTGAGCGTTGGAATAATTTGTGTTATCTGTCTCTGACACGCGTTTCTCAAAGATGTTTAGTCAACACTTTCAGCTCAGCCAGGAGCCCATCAGTATCAGACGAATAGTCCCGCACCTTCCAGATTTCAGCAGCACTCTTCTTGTAGGACTGAAATTGATGGTCCATATTTTTATTTTTGTGCTTCAGTGCTCTCAGGAGAAAGCAACAATGGCCACCGATGCAATCCAAATATGAAATGCCCAATTAAAATGCTCATTAGATTTTCACTGGTATATTCAAATCAGTAAGAAGAAAACTATTGCATTATATACTGTGATGGCAAAGCTGAATTTACAGCATCATTACTCCAGTCTTCAGTGTTACATGATCTTTTCAGAAATCATTGATTTGTTGTGCCAGAAACATTTATTATTATTAGTATTATTATTATTAGTATTATTATTATTATTATTATTATTATCATCAACGTTGAAAACAGTTGTGTTGCTTCATATTTTTTGTATGAAAATTATGATATAGTCTCTTCAGGATTATTTAATGAATATAAAAGAATAGTATTTATTTGAAATAAAAATCTTTGGAAACGCCTTAGATTAGGGTCCAATTCTCACTATGAACTAGTTGCTTGTGATATTGGCGGCCTATTAGTTCTTATAAAGCATGTGTTAATGCCTTAAAGGAGTAGTTCAATTTTGAAAAAAAAAAAATTAAAAAAAAAAAAACTTTTGCTGATAATTTACTCATCCCCATGTCATCCAAGATGTCCATGTCATTCTTTCTTCAGTCGAAAAGAAATTAAGGTTTTTGATGAAAAGATTCATGCATTTTGAAAACATTCCTGCAACCTCAAATGCTCGCCTTGCTCTGAACTGCGATGCACGTTCGTGACTCTCCTGTTCGAACTCGTTCATCAAAATGAACGAAATGAATGATTTTTTCCCGAGTCAATTCATTCGTTTCATTTGGTGAATGAACCAAATGACTCAGACAAAGATTTGTTCATTTTGATGAACAAAGAATCACAAACGTGCATCACAGTACAGAGCAAGGCGAGCATTTGAGCTTGTAAAACTTAAACTTTGTTATTTACTTATTAACTGAGCGATCGTTTCGCTTGATAAGACCCTTATTCATCGTCTGAAATTGTTTAAAGCCCTTTGAACAGTTTGCAGTTTACACTGAAAATGTCTTTTGGATCTCGAACCGTTTGGTTCCCACTAAAGTGCATTATATGGAGAAAAATGCTGAAATGTTTTCATCAAAAACCTTAATTTCTTTTTGACTGAAGAAAGAATGACATGGACATCTTGGATGACATGGGGGTGAAAATTGGAATTAGAAAGCAGAATATTCTCTTTTGTTCCCCAATCCATACGTGACTATATTCTTGATGTTTTTAATTAGGACTCCTCTACCTCGTTAGGAGTGCAGTTTCCTCTCAACCTCTGTCTCGCCCCGTCTTTCCCAGCTGTTCGTTTTCTCTCTCTTCCATCTCTCCCTTTTTCTCTCTCTCTAAAGTCCAGAGCTGAAATTCTCTGAATGAGACTGCGGATTTGAGATCTGTCAGATGAAAGCATGATGTGAAGCTTCTACTGAAGGGTTCTTGCTTTTGAGGGTTGACGGGTATGTGTGTTTGTAAAGGTTTGTGTGCCGATTAATGTGTCTGTATGTCAGAGTGTCCAGAGTAACATGTTTTTTCTTAGAGTTTACTTTTAATGGAGATCTCAAGTATGTGCCATTTGAGAATCAGATGTACAGTTATGTACAACAACAATTGAAACATTTGTAGATATAAAAGAAACATTAGAGCAATAAAAACAAATGTGGATAGTATCTCGTTACATGTTACATTGTGGATTGGGATGTGCTGATATGAAATATCTGAAATTATTTTTATGGAAGATTAAATAAGAGTAAAATTCTGTACTACGTTATCAAAATAAATACATTTTGTAACGTTTTGCAACAATTTAATGTTTGTATGCTATAATTTGTAGAGAATAATGGACGATGTGCAGTTGGATTATTGCAAATTTAAAATATATAAATTAAGCTAATTCTACATATTAATACAATCTATAAAAGTATAAATATAGTATAGAAAATAGCACTGTGTATATCTTATTCTGTGGAGAAACTCTCAAAACTCAGGAATTAAAGTAACAAATCTCCATTTAATCACCATGTAAGATGTTAAAGAGATCTTTCAGGTCGATCTAAAGTCCACGGCTTAGCCTATGCTTTTCTGAAAAAGGATGTTTATGTGAGATATTTCAGATAAATATGACACCTGATGCTTTGGAGAAAATTATGGTTTTGTCAGTCTGTAAAGCTCTGTGTCAGAATGATTCTATTTAATCGTGTGATCATTTAACATGTTTACATCCACGTACCGTATGCAGTTCAGGTGTGTGCAAAACTGGGTGATGTAGAATTAACTGTAGCCGTATACTCTGCGTGTGGCCTTGACCCTTTAACACTCACGTTTGTACTGAGAAATCCACTATTGATCCTCCCTTGAGCCCTTACCAACGATCAATGGATGCTGACTGTGTATGTATGCGTGTCTCCACTGGCTAAAGTTGGTTTATCCAGGGAATTGAGTGTCTAATCACTGTCCCTACACTATATGATGGAATCAGAGAAAGAGAGGGAGAGAGAGAGACGCTTGCCAAGAGTGTTGAGTTATTAATAAAGCCGTCTGTCCCCGTGGAGATGAGACAGCGATGTCATAATGGGTTGTGGTGAGGCAGAGGGCGGCAGTCACAGATGGTCTCGTGGATCATTACGGCTCTGTGGCGTTCTTCCGAAGGTCGAGTCGCCGTAGCAACGTGGCATTTAATCGCTCTCTTATGTGTTTTGCTGCTCCTTAATGCATGCATATGCGTGTTTGTGCACGTCAGTGTTAAATAGATGGGAAAGACAGATGGGGAAGTGATGCTGAGGTGGTACGTGTGTTTAGAAAAAAAAAACTGACAGAAAAAAGCATTTGAGGCAGGTGTTGAGGGGAGAGGGGGCTTTGAGGTGCTGAGACAAGGTAAAACAAAACACTGTAACATGAGGACACACACACACACACACAAACTCTTTGTGATATTTCTGTGGAGGGGTGGCATGTGTTTTCATTTTTTTGGCTTGAGCCAATTGCAACCCTGAGCTCTTGTCAACGGTGTTATTTGAAAGTGCTGACATGCACATTTGAAAGCGCTAGACACTTTCTAGTAATGATGTAATGATGGTTATTCTCTGAAAACAGCAGACTGCAGTCGTTTATCAGGGAACTGCACAGCTGAAGGTCAAGCATGTTTCCGCCACACATATTCAAAGCTTCAGAGTTCAGACCCTTATCTGAATGTTAAAGACCTCATGGAGTCACTGTGGGGAGTTTTGATCAATGTCTGTTCGCTTTGAGGTCGTCTGTGTGATGTACTCCAAAAGAAACTTTTAGTAAATAACATTAGCAATTACAAACCATGTTTAATGGCCAGGATGGAATGTGCAGCCCGTTCTCATCCTTTAACGTCATATAGAATGCTATATGACAAAACGGCGCTATACTACGCACATGGCACCCTTTATCGTTAATATAACACGCGAACCCAAGACGTTATAAATCCTTTAGTGTGAATATGACACGCACACCCTACCCCACACCTAAACTTAGCCCTCACAGCACGTGTTATATTAACGATAACGGGTGCCATGTGCGTAGTATAGCGCCGTTTTGTCATATAGCGTTCTATATGACGTTAAAGGATGAGAATGCGTTGGAATGTGAACTGAAAGCATTTCACCACATCAGTGACTGTCAGTCTGTAAACAGTGTTGGATTTGGAATCATCCCCTGAAATTATAATTTATACATACACTACTGAAGTGAGGGGAGGGGTCAGTCAGTATAATCTTGAGTGCCAAATCACCATATTAAAATGATTTCTGAATGATCATGTTACTGGAGTAATTGCTGCTGGAAAATTGTGATTTTTCCATCACAGGAATAAATCACATTTTAAAATATATTAAAATATAAAACATTTATTAAAATTATATAAAATGAATTTGACTTAAATTGAGTCTTTCGTGAAAGCTGTTATTATTAAGTCTGTTTTACTTGTAGAAAATTAATGTGATTTTAATTTCAGTCTCAGACTAATACAAAAATATTCATTTATAATTTGCTAAAAGACAAGTACTTCAAAATGTTCCACCTCAGCTTCCTGTTTAAATAGGTAATACAACTGCAAAGGGAAAGAAAAACAACAAACCAAAAATTGTCCATATAATTTCAGAGTATGTAAGCTCTAAAGTTCAGGTGAGAAAATTGGTACTTTCTTGCTTGACAGTAAAGTAAAAAAAAATGTCTTTGCATTTTACATTTGATTCTTTGTAAAATAAAATCCATATTTTTTCTCAGATTCCTGTGGGGCTTTCCAGTTGCAGACATATCACACCTGCAGTGTCTTTCTACAAGGCCAATCAAACTGTGTGTGTTGGTGACCCCAGTGTCGTATAGTAATTTGGTATTGTTTGAAACCCATGTTTCTCTGCTGTATTGTTACAGAGAGAGAGACTGTGTGTGTGTTAGCAACAGATTATTCATTTCGTCCTGACAGTCCTGGTGAGAGGAGAGCCTCTGGACACATTTAGACTGATTCTGTACCTTATCACCTTCACACCTTCACACACACACACGGAGCGCAAAAAAAAAAAAACAGAGGAATAGACAACCACTCTATCTCTCCAAAGTTGTTGAAGGGGAAAAAAAAGAAAGAAGGACATTTTTGAGGAGAAAAAGGGGAACAGGAGGGAGATAAGGATAGCACTGCATTGCAGCATGGGAGCCGAAAGAGAAAAGACAACGAAATAGGCAACGTTTTTAATGATGCCCTTGGCACCTTGACTAATAAAAGAAGAGTTGACTTCACCGTTCAAATTCATTAAGTGTGTTGGAGTAAATGATCTCTCTCTCTCTATCTCTCTCTCTCTCTCTTTTTCTTCATCTCACGTGCTGCGTCCGGTGCAGGGTATCATTATGTCAGACAGTAATGTTCCACACCTCCACTGAGAGCTGATTATACATCACCTGTGACACACACACACACACACACGTTTACTCACACGTTTACTCTCGGCCGCTGACAGTGTAAAGGTGTGTTCAGGGGGTTGGAGACCTTGAGAGAGCAAAGCTAATTACTCTCAGTGGTAATTATAACAGCTACAGTCACAATGACCTTCCAGTATGAGGGCGCTCGTGCTTGTACATATGCAGCATGGCTCTGTGAAGCGTTTGCAGTATTCCTGGGAGTATCAGAGAAATGCTGACCAGTAGATGTTACTCGGAGGACAGACATGATTGACATGGTCTAAAGTGTACTTTCGTGCTTATATATGGTGTTTGAGGAGGGGCTTTAAAAGCACCTCCCTGCGAGACATTTCAATAGATATTTTTATTGGTCGACAGCGGTATGTCATTTCTTGTAATCTTCTATTGTCCAAATATTGGTGAATCTGCAGCAACTACGTGATATACTATGCACCAAAATCTCAGAGGAATGTTTCCAGCACCTTGTTGAATCTATGCCACAAAGAATTAAGGCTGTTTTTTTTTTTCTGGGGCTTCCGTGTTTGTATATATTTAGGTCTGTTAAAATCTGTATTTTACTTTCCTTTTGCCAGATGAGGCGAAAGTTTTGGACCCTCACTGTGCGACACATTTACACAGCAGTTACACTTGCACATCTTGCGTGAACATGGCTGCCCCATATTAAAGTCATATATCAATGCATGTCTGGGACCACATTTCTCTTTCTAATGAATAATTCTGAACATGATGCATTTTTGTTGCGCATATTTCCAGTGGCTTTAAATGTGTCTGAGCTTAGGCAGATACTTAGCCTGAGAACATTCAACAGCACTGACGACATTACAGATTGCTGCTGTTCAACTGTGCGCTGCTCTGGGTCACACCTGACATGCTGCTCATTTTACATTGTGTTCTTGCCAGGATAACAATCTTTCAATACCGGAGGATTTATGGATTTGCACACATACAAACCCGTGGCTGTCTAGGAGGCACACAGGAACATAGTGTTTCAGAGAGAGGGTTGACAGAGCATGCTAAAATCATTTCCCCCCTAACTCCGCCTTTCCCTATCTTTTCTCTGACGTAAACACACTATACACTTGCTCCTGAGGCAGGATAGATATTGTAGCCAGGAGAAAACATGCTTGATTAGTCAGGGTTAAAGTGTAATGACTGCCTCTTACAGGGGGAATAGCACAGCACTGAAACAAATCAAACTGAACGTTAGTGATTGTTTACCAACCCCAAAAGAGCAGAGAGAAAGGGAAAAGGGGATGAGCTGCAGAAAGTAAAATCAACATTGCGGTCAAGTAAGGTTCAACTCAAACCAGCAGAATGTTACATTTCCATTTACACATCAGATTTGGCTATCCTGTATGTGATAACACAGGTTTTTGTCATTGGTGGCAGTGGGTGGTAATAGACAAAAACGTATAGTTTTCTAGCATTTTAAGTGTCTTTAGTCAATCGGCAATCATGCAGCCTGAACCACTGTAAGCAATTGGTTCAAAGTGTATTGTTGGCACTTATTTTTTGGTCGGTAGCCAGATGCACACAAAGGAATGAAAACAACACACTCTTTATGTCTCTGAAAGACAACAGCGCTGAGTTGAACAGACGATCAAAATTAATGAACAGACCTGAAACAGCCTTTTGTGACATTTGAATTCTCCGGTGGAATGGGATCTCATGCACAATGCAGCACAGTGATTGGGGTAAACAAGTTTCTTCTCATTAATAATGCCGTCCAAGCCACTTAATAATGTACCGAGTCACTCAGAGACCCGCGTACGTACAAGTCACACACGCATGTGCTTCAAAACACACAACGCATATTTGATTAAATTGTGGCCTTTGCGATTTGAAAATCGCACCAAGCAATGTCTCGATTTCTATTTGGGTATATTTTGTGCGGCCCTAGACTAAACTCTGTGTGTCATTCACTGAAACTCATATTTAGCTGCAGACTGCACGACCCACCTTTTCCCACTCTCCAACCCACTGTTTGAAAAACCCTGCTCCTTTTTTTTTTTTGCTTTATTTTACAGTGGAAACTACTGTTCATCATTTGGACATAAATATATTTTCTAAACATGATTATTATACATGTCATGTGTAACTCTTCTCGCTGAGTAGAATGAAAACAGCTGTTTGCAAATATAGCCTACTAAGCTAGTTTAATGTGCTTTCTTTCTCATTCAGTCCATTTCCTTTATGTACCCTGCTTGTCACTGATGTGATTTGTACAAGCAACAAATCTCGGCAAATACAGCATGATTTAAATTTTTCTGTCGACTGTGAACCAAGTTCTGGGAGTAGCCTATACAATGCATCTTAAGATGGCACATTTTTTTAGCTCAAACAAAAGCCTCCGGTTCTGCCACCTGACACAAATAGAACTGAAAATAAAGTCAGAGAAAGAGACCCTTGTAGCAATTTTTTTAGGATTCAAAGATAACACATTGAACTGAAAAGTGAGGGGGGAAAAATGTATAGTAGATTTTACCAAACACTTCCTGTTCCTGTAGAATAGAGCTATTAGACAGGGCAAACGGTGACTGTGATGAGTGTTTGTTAGTGAAATTACCCCATGATTGTTCTATTTCTTACCAAAGCCTTTGGAAGCACATTAATGAGCTCAGTGCTTATCCACATGACCATCGGGGGACAAATCCAATTTCGCCTGTAAAATAATGAAAGCCCCTTCTTGGACCTCAAAAGAGACAGGCCAAATTACAGCCAACACTTGATCATCTGCTTCAAAATGGCCATGTATTTCTCTAGAGGGAGGCTAAATCCGGCTTTGATAGTTTGCCTCCGGACAAGGATGGATTGGTGGTAGAGAAGTATAGTGCTGTTAATATGTGGAGAATGCCCGCTTACAAGAAAGGATTTCCAGTTGGGACTTGATTAAGGTCAATGTTTAGGATTTCTGGTTAAAATATAAAATGATTTGTTTACTATTAGTAAAATTGAAAAGGAAAGACTAAGAGCTTGTTTTCTTTGGTATTGTTCAGTGATACACGGAACATTAAATACTGGCATTAAAAAAAATAATAATACAAAAAAAGAAATAAAATTAAATTTAAAAAAAAAAAACCTTATAAACCTTAACCCTTTGATGCGCAAGCTATGGATACCCCTTCTAATGCGCAACATGGGTCTAAAAAGACCCGTATTCATTTCCTATGGTATTTCAGTGATGGCTGAGTGTTTTCTTTGCTGAATCTTTAAACTATATGTATTTTATCATTTGTTATTCCAGGTCTTCATTAAATATCTTGTTTTTGATATCCACAAATCATTGTGTTTATGTTTCCTTTCTTACTTTATAAACAAACACAGTTTTTGTATTTCTACATCAATTTTACATACATGGGTCTAAAAAGACCCGTATTCATTTCCTATGTTATTTAATGCATGGCTGGACTTTTCTTTTCTTTTTATCTTTTGAGATCAATTTATTTAAGCATTTAATATTCCATTATCTATAAATTTCATGATTTATAAATATTAAAAAAATATTGTTTTCAATTACCAAAAATATTTTTTTTTTCATTTTTTTCTAGGTTTTGTGTTACTATATCAAATGTACTTATCAAGCATAATAAAACAAAAGAATAAAGACAACATTTTTTTAAATTGATAATCTTAGAAGTAATTTTAACAACATATTTAACACTTGAAATGTTTATTTGCCACTTTGTCTCGCATAACATTCACATATCACAGATAACTGATAACTGATAACACTGAAATTGAACTGTGGTGTAGTGTAACTGTATTGAATTGTGGTGAATGTGATCAAATAAAAGAAAAAAAAAACAGAAAAAATAAAATCACACTGGTACAGCGGCATCTCAAATTGCCATCTTAGTGCTTACATGCCTCACAAATGACAACTACATGTTTGTGCTCCTTGCACACAGGCCTGGTGCTCTGGGAACACCAGCTGCTGACTTTTCTGTCTTTGGCAGCTGGGCATCATTTCAATCATAGAATGATTTCAGCATATGAATGATTATGAACTGTTAGGCCTACTAAATGTAAATAAGCTTTAAAAAAACAATCTTTTTTTGTGTAGTTAACATTAGCTAGCTAGAATATGTCAACAGCTAGCTAGCTAATAGTATTGGACATGTTTCTCCTTCTCACTAGGATTTCTCACTAGGATTACAAGGTCAAGGTAACCATAGCCTAATATTGAGATATTATGTTGGTATCTTTTACAATATATATATAAAAAAATGTCTGTGGTTAAAATAAAATAAGATTAATACAATTTTTTGACCCATGTATGTACAATTGATGTAGAAATAAATTAAAAAAACCTAACATAATGATTTGTGGAAATTAAAAACAAGATATTTAATGAATACCTGGAATAAGAAATGATTAAAAAAAACATATTTTAAATTAAAGATTCAGCAAAGAAACACTCAGCCATCACTGAAATTACATAGCAAATGAATATGGGTCATTTTAGACCCATGTATGTAAAATTGATGTATAAATACAAAAACTGTGTTTGTTTATAAAGTAAGAAAGAAAACATAAACATAATGAGTTGTGGAAATCAAAAACAAGATATTTAATGAATACCTGGAAAAAGAAACGATAAAAAAACACATATATTTTAAAGATTCATCAAAGAAACACTCAGCCATCACTGAATTACCATAGGAAATGAATACGGGTCTTTTTAGACCCATGTATGTAAAATTGATGTAGAAATACAAAAACTGTGTTTGTTTATAAAGTAAGAAAGGAAACATAAACCCAATGATTTGTGGAAATCAAAAACAGGTTATTTAATGAATATCTGGAATAAGAAATGATAAAATACATATATTTTAAAGATTCAGCAAAGAAAACACTCAGCCATCACTGAAATACCATAGGAAATGAATACGGGTCTTTTTAGACCCATGTTGCGCATTAGAAGGGTTGCTATACAAAAACTATTTTTATTCAAAAAGTAAGAAATGAAAAATAAAAATAAGGATTTGTGATGATCAAAAACAAGTTAATTGAGGAATACCTGGAATACTGAGTGATGAAATTAATTTCTTGCAAAGATATAGAAAATGAAAACTCAGTCGGGTCTATTTAGACCCATGTTGTGCATCAAAGGGTTAACGATTCAACTGGATCTCATTTTTGATGTTGTTGGCATAATACTGTTCAAAAGTTTGTGGTTAATATGATTGATTTAAAAAAAAAAAAATGAATAATGTTTTTCAGCAAATTGTCATAAAGTACATAGACATATTTTAACCTTTTTTTATGAATAATGTAATTTATTACTTTGTCAATGCTGATTTTTTTTAGCATCCATTCAGTGTCACATGATCTTTCAGAAATAATTCTAACATGCTTGTTTGTTGCTCTATTATTATTATTATTATTATTATTATTATTATTATTAATGTTGAAAGCATTTGTGCTGCTTGATGTTTTGTGGAAAGGAACTGTAATGCAATTTGTTGCAGGATTCTTTGATGAAGAGAAAGAAGCCGCATTTGATTTTTTTTTGATTTTTTTGTATTTTTCACTAGACATGTATCACTACTGTTCACAGTTTCTGTGCTCTAAACGTTGTCACATGTTTTTTAGGCCATTTTTTTTATTTTTATTTTTTATTTTTGTCACACGCAGCAAACATCTAACTATCCGCCAGCTGCCTATCCCCTGAACACACTGTAAAAAAGAACGTGATCTCTGTAGACAGCCCAGTGGAGCACAAACAGCAACAAAAAGAGTCACGAGGCATTAAACGTCGGCGAATAACGCATACTGCCTTTAAGGTATAATGGTGTCAAATTAGATAAATGCTTTCAAGGATGCAATAATAGCAAGATAACGTTAGCTTTGCGTATCCGCATTTGCATTTTTTCAAACTGGGTTGCTCCACAAAACAAAACAAAAAGCAGCCAATGACTGACAAGAATGATTTGGGGGTGGGGTTAGTTGGGGTACACATGAAGGGGAGGGGGGGGGTGGAGGAGAGAGAAACGCATGAGGATAGTCATCCTACAAAAAAGGTGTTACAGAAGTGCTGGGAAAAGGATAGAAGAAAGAAAGAAAGTTTCGGATGGACAGGTTTAATTGCAAAAGAAATGGAAGTGTATAATAAAAGATTTGCTAATACTGTGTTATGGCCTGTTAAACCAATTTGGACTTTGGAAGTTCCGAACGTTGATTTAGAGCTTTTATTAATTAAAGGAAGTAACAGAAATATAGATATAATCAATGAATATTATAAATATAAGAACAACAAGTATAAAGATAGTATTCTGATTTTTACAGATGGGTTAAAGGATCTATAATCAGATGCGGTCTGCGGTACATCCCTAAATACAAGATAGGCATTAGCAAAAGAACATCTGACAACCTAAATGTTTATGCTGTTGAATTATGTGCTATGGTATCGCATTAGAATGGATTGAACAATCTAGGGATTAATAACATCTTAGTATGTAGTGACTCTGCATCAGCTCTTATGAGTATGAAGACTGGAAAAGCTAGTAGTCATCAAGAAATATTATATGAAATCTTGTTTATAAATTCAAGGGTATGTAGACAGGGGAAAAATATTATATATATCTATAGCATATTGACATAGAAATGAAATTGTCAAAATCAGAAGGTAAGAATCTAGTATGAAAAGGTAATGGAAATATGTTTATGTTTATGTTTAAACATAAACAGGCAATATCATTAGGCAATATCAATGGGATCAGGAAAGTAAAGGAAGACATTTCAACACTATCACACGACCAATTCGTACGAATTTGACGCATGATTAAAAAGTGTCTAATTCGTACTAATTCGTAAGACCTCACTCGTACTAATTTGTAAGATTTGTCTAAACCCACGTCTAAACCCACGAATTCATACGAATTGGCCAATTCGTAAAATATGTACGATTTAGCAAAATCGTATTAATTCGTACGAGTGAGGTCGTATGAATTGTTACGAATTAGCCACTTTTTAATCATTCGTCGAATTCATACGACTTGGTCGTAAGATCGGGTTAGACATTTATACAGGATTCAAAATAAAGTAGGTATTGTAAGATAGATATCAAATTGAAGGAAAGAGCAAGTTATGAAAACAAGACTTGGACACAGTGAGTTAAATGGAACTCACTAGGAAAACATCCCACAGGACTATGTGATGAATGTCAAGAGGAGGAAACAGTCAGTCACATTTTTATGTCATGCAGGAAATTTACCCAAGAAAGGCAAGAACATAATTTGCAAGAAATTGGTATAGGTCAATATAATGTTCAAAATATGTTAGAATATGGGAATAGTGAACAAGGAAAGAAATATTTATTTTATTTTCTAAAGAGGACTGGAAGGAGTATGAAATGACAAGATAACAATCAATAGATGGCAGAGGAGGAGGAAGAAGTGAGAAGCATGAAGAGGGAAGTTAGAATTATAACTCTCTAAGTTTGATATGGCTGACACATGACCAAAGAGACAAAATTTCGATGAACAGATTGCAGAAATGCAAAGAAAAGGGAAAAGGAGAAAGAACACGCAAAGTCACGAATTTACATTGTAAAAGCCTTTGAAAGGTGGTGAGATCTCCGCCGGGAGAAGGGCTTCCAATCCGACATTCATCTAGCTCTGTTTTTGCTGGACAGGTGAGTAAATCTAGTTTGTTATTTCTAAATGGACTTTCATGTTCGCCTAACAAACACAAGGATATAATTGGCTAGAACAATGCAGTCAGGGCTAAATTTCGTAAATAAAACATATTGGTTTCTAGCAGCTAGCTATCGATCGCTATTGTAAAGATCAAGCATAGTCACAGTAGGGCGACAGTTTGTGTGAATGATTGTTTTGTTTATGAATTTGAATGTTCATTCATAGCCTATTTATAACTTTGACTAAATTTGTTTACAACTGAGCCATTGTTTATGCACTGGGAAACACAAAGCAAACGTTATCTTGCTATTATTGCATCCTTGAAAGCATTTATCTAATTTGACACCATTATACCTTGAAGGCAGTATCAGTAAAGCCCTGTTCACACCGGGACGAATTTCACACATGTTATTCGCCAACGTTTAAAGCCTTGTGACCAAACAAAGGCCACCAATGTGAGTGTCCACACCAACGCGTAAAAGTGTCATTTAAAAAAAAAAAAAAAAAAGCCCCGAGTTCGTTTTTTTAGTTTGACGCACTGCGTCAAAAACTATCTGACCAATGAGATTAGCGCTTTTGCTCATGTGTTTGGAGCTTCTGAAATTACAGAAAAACACAACTTAGGGGCGCTCAAACACAAAACGGTCTTGCCGAGCACACATATGCAACGGCGAAGAAGATCCACGCCAAGAAGCGTCACCATCTACACAGCCAGGAATAAATAAGATGAGGAAGATGCAAGGTAAGATGAATGTAGAGCTGCTGTTTCCATTGGTGCTAGAACATTAAGAACAAACGCGACAGGGACTACAAACATCTTGATAAAAGAAAACTGATATGGAGTGGTATTGCAGAGAAAATTGTTGCCATCTAATATCAGGGAATGAATTTGCATGTTCACTCGCCTCATCGTCAGTGGAAATCGCTTGGGTGTGAACACAAAAAAACGCATTGAAAAACGCTGTCGAATAACACTCGGTGATAGTTGTCCCGGTGTGTACGGGCCTTAATACTGTAGTTTAAGTGGGGGGTTGGGGTGGGATGAGGAGGAAGGAGGGTCTAGCTTGCCTCCGTTTTGTTTGACATTAAGAACGTCAACAAGAAGTGATGTCACCCAACATCGCTTAGAGCACCTTTAATGCATCCTCGCTGAAATCTTACCCCAGCTTTTGATCTGTGTAGTTGTTTGTTGTCATTTTTATTTTAAAATCTACTTTGTCTTTTGCTTAGGAACATCCCTTGGCTGTTTAAATTCGCGTCTTGCTTCAATGTGCAGCGTGCATCATATACGCTTAAACCTCATGGCAGAAGAACAAATAAAATTCATTCCACTCTTTTTGTGAATGTAGGCTTCAGTGATTTCATTTAAAAAGACATAATATCTGTCAGAGCATGCTCTTCACATCAGGCGGTGAAATATTGCCCGAAACATGGGTGAATTAGATTATCTCATTAAATTTAACAGACTCATTTTTTTTTCTCACTGAGATCCAATGGAGAGGATTCGGTCAGTAGATTTTAGAGGAGGCGCCTTAGTCCCATAACTGTGTTTGTGAGAGGAGATGATAATAGCAAAGAAGGAGAAAGACAGAGGGAGACGCATTTGTTGTGGGTTATTAACTTGTGAATGAGAGAAAGTGAATCGCTGTATTTGTTTGGAGCATTACCTCCCAATTATGCAGTGAACGTCTGTGTATGTGATTATCACAGTCAGAGCTATCTATCTATCTATCTATCTATCTATCTATCTATCTATCTATCTATCTATCTATCTATCTATCTATCTATCTATCTATCTATCTATCTATCTATCTATCTATCTATCTATCTATCTATCTATCTATCTATCTATCTATCTATCTATCTTCTGCACTGTAAAAAAAATATTTTTTGGTTAAGTAAATACTAGTGAAAAAACCCAATGTAATTTACTTGAAAAAGTTAGTTCATGCAAGAATTAAAAAAAAAAACTAAGTAAATTCCATATCAGTACTTATTTCAAGCGAGTATAAATGGAAGTGTAATATCAACTCAATAAAATTAAGTAAAAATTACTCAACTTTTCTGATACTGGGGTTCCCATCATGCACTGGTCCTTGAATAATTAATGAGGTTCATTTTTCACTGGTTTCCAGCTGTATTTACACTGTTTTATCATTGATTTTTGTTTTCAGTATTAGTAAATTGCCATTTTGTGACATTTCGAGTAAATTTTTTGCTTAAAACGACACATTCAAACACAAAAACGATCCATCAAATGTTACCACCATTGTGTATTGTCTACCAAGTATTGAGGTGTTTGCATTCACATAAGGCTTAAAGTCTGACATGATGTATATATAAATTACTTAGATGATCTAAGTAAAGAACATACTATAAATGACTAATAAAATTCAAGATAATTGTTTTAGTGAAATGTAATACAAAGGAAAATGAAATCGGTATTAATCAACCTTTTACAAGCCGAGTTAAAATTGCTTATTTTTTGTAAAGTTTACTTAATTCCACATTCCAAGTAAATTTAACTTAAAGATTTCTAATTAAAGCTACTGATAAATATGTTTAGGTTTTTACTTGGCAAATCTTTGTAAATTTACTAGAATTTTCTGAGTGAGATCGTTTAGCAAGGTTTTTTCAAGTAAATCCTACTCCAATTTTTTTACAGTGTGTGAAGATCTAACCATCAAGACTATTTAAAGGTTATGAGTTTATTACATCCTGTGTTCTCAGCATGTGTGTGGGGGATGTTTTCTACCTCAGCATCATATGTGCTGTCACACTATAATTTAAAGAACTAAAAGCTAAGGGCCAGTAGACTGTCTGAGAGGCCATCTTAGAAAAAAAACCTGCAAGCAATTGAGCTGCTTTGAGTTCTGTGCTTTAAACTCACAAAACACTGAATCAGCCAACCACTGTTCTGCTTGGAAACCTCGAATCTGACAGAAAAAGTAACCCAAGCACACCTCTCCTCAGACCAAAGGCGTTAATTATGTTTAAT